>NC_064927.1:305260895-305563925 GCF_023897955.1 Schistocerca gregaria
GTTCATTACTACACGTAAATTCAAAACATTTAAGAATTCTGTCAACGACACTCATCCACAAGTGTGACTCCATCAATTCTCTCATTGTTTTCCTCGTAAATGGTCATTAGAGCACAGTTTAGAATTTATGTGTGGCTACTTAGAGAATGAACCAGCTATAAGAATGCGATTGATCATTGACGATCGTCACAGTGAAGGAGAATTTTATCATGCCTTCCTATCAGCACATTGATCTCAAGCTACACAAGACCGGGTAAAACACAGCATCATTATGATGAAACATTTCGAACAATCTGAATTTTCCAGTCTTGCGAAATATTTTGAAGACATGTTACATAAGAATCAGTATGTTTCAAACCCATACAGCCCGTCAGAACTCATCCGCATTTGCTTAATCAAATTGCCTGATTCTTTACGACATATTATTTTGGCAGGACGTTGCAAAGAGGACATTGAAGCTTTTCAGGGACTGTTACAAGAATTGGAAATTGACACTGACAATTGCGGAACACGAAAACAGGAACACAACAATTACAGGTTACATCTGTCACAATTCCGCGATGAAAGAAATAATAACTGGACACGACAAGGCTATTCTCACAATACAAATCGTGACGAAAACAGACACCACCTGTTGGGTTAGGTTCTTTGGGGAAGGAGACCAGACAGCGAGATCATCGGTCTCATCGGATCAGGGAAGGACGGGGAAGGAAGTCGGCCGTGCCCTTTCAAAGGAACCATCCCGGCATTTGCCTGGAGCGATTTAGGGAAATCACGGAAAACCTAAATCAGGATGGCAAGACGCGGGAGACACCACCTGTATTACAACCGTTGGCAGAGTAGTAATAATTACAGGGAAAGATCACCTCTCCGTGGTAGTGCCTATCACAGAGACAATCAGAGAAACAGACAATATGGTAACCAAAATAATTATTATCAAGGGAGACAGAATAACTTTAGACGCAACGGTCCAGCGCGCAGTTACAATTCAGGGAGAAATTCTCCACCACGTGACTAACAAGAAAGAAACTATGGAATCTACCGACATGACGACAGACGATATGATCGTAACGACAGACCTGAATTGCATCAAAACTGGCGGGATTCAAACCGGGTGGAGCACTCTCGACAAGGTGAATTTGTAGAAGTTAGGTCTCCAAATCACAATAACGATGCGCGCCAACAAAGAGACAATAGGCAATGACTCATACTGCTGGCAGCCACAAAACATACGTATGAAACTGAGGACGCAGCTGCCGTAGCTAGTAAAAATGGAAGACATTAGAGACATCTTACTCCAGGAACACAACGTAAAACATAACAACATTGCATATCCGGTGATTCACATTACAGTAAAGGACGTAAAATGTACGGCAGTTCTTGACCCTGGCAGTCCCATTTCAGTATTTAGTGAAACAGCTTTTAGCAAATGCAACAAATCGAACGATTGCCCCACACTGCCGTTACGTAAGATTAAATTACAAGGTGCAATCTTTGGGAAATGTGTTGATGTACGCCAACAAACCAACTTAGAACTCTCTTGTGAAAGCCACAGCTTCTCTATGAACTTTCTTATTGTTCCATTATTGCCGACGGAAATTATATTGGGAGTAGGCCTTTTGAATGAATACAAAGCAACCTGTAACTTTCACGATGCTGAAATTAATTTAGAGAAAGAAGGTAAGTCAATAGCTTTGAAATTTGAAGATTGGCTCTCAAACCGCGACGAGGAAGTTAATCGGCTTTACCTTCTGTTAGACAACAGTTCGGAATTTTATACGCAACTAGACACTAACAATCACTCTGCAAGTACTGACAGGGATGATATCGACGGCATATTTGAAACTAATGAGTTAATTCAGAATAAAATTCAAACAATTGAGAATTGTAATGACACTGATAGGCAGGACACTTTTGAAATTTTATTTATTTATTTATTTATTTTATTTATTTATGTATGCATTTATTTTACCTGGCAAGATTGGGGCCTTCAGGCCCTCTCTTACACCTAACCAGTCATATTAGATTGAACGAGTTACAGTTTCTACATAACATTAAGGACTATAACGTATTATGCAGTATTGATGTTAAAGAAAAAATAGATATTATAACAGTTGTACAATGATAATTATAACAATAAAATAATTATAACAATCAATAATAATAATAATAATAACTATTCATATGAAACTAAACATACTTTTCTTTTGTGAATGTCAGTCCCATTGTTAGTTGGGAATTTTCTCGTTATGTTCTTGCAGCTTGTGAGTTATTCTCATCGAGCAAAGACATAAGACGATAGAATGGGGTGAAAGAGAAATATAAGAGGTAGATAGGTTAGAGGAAGAGAAATAGAATGGTAAAATTTGAAGCTGTGATGGAGAGGAGAAAGAAAGAGATGGAAGGGGCACAACAATGGTGGTTATACCATCCCTAATTTGTAAGTTTTGAGTTCCCTCTTGAATGTTGAGTAGTTCTGGATAAGACGCAGATCACAGGGGAGCGCGTTCCATAGTCGTATGGCTGAGATGGAGAATGACACAGAGAAAGATTTTGTGTTATGTAAAGGTACAGCCAAGATGATGGACGTATCTGATTTGGTATTGTGATTGTGGAATGATAGTAGATGTTTAATGTGAGGAGATAAGTATTGGGGGCACCAATGGCTAAGAAATCGATGAAGTAAGCACATCGTGTGGAGATCGCGTGCCTTATGTGGGCCTATCCATCCTAGCTGGGAGTATTAAGGACTGATATGATCATACAACCGAATATTGCACACGTATCTAACGCAAGCATTCATCACTATCTCAAGGCATCTGGAATATTGACTATTTGTGCCATGTTGAACTACATCGCAGTAGTAAAGATTAGGCAAGACTAGTGTTTGGACTAATTTTTGTTTAACATGGGTTGGAAATATTTTTCTAAATTTTTGAATTGTATGTAGGGAGGAGAGCGATTTCCGGCAAGCTGTAACTGTTTGTTCATACCAGTTTAGGCGTTCATCCAAGTTTATTCCAAGGTCTTATACTGTTTTTGGGTATGGTAGTTGGGTACCATTGAGGAGTATTTTAGGGACTGTTTCGCGAAAGTACCAGTTGATTAACTTTGGATAAGATATAAGTATGACCTGGGATTTCTTGGGGTTTAGTTTCAGACCTAGGTTCTGTGCCCATCGAGAAACGGAGCAAAGATCTGCGTTCATACTCGCTATTGCGCCAGCAATGTTTTTGGGGCTTGCGCTTAAGTACAGTTGGATGTCGTCGGCATAAAGATGGTAGTTGCAGGAGTGAATCACTGAAGAAATATCATTAATGTATGAGAAGAGTAGTGGACTAAGGACGGAGCCTTGGGGAACTCCAGAGGGCACGCTTTTCCATGATGACTTTTCCGACCCACAAATGACTTGTTGACTTCTGTATTTGAGGTAGCTGTCGAACCAGTGTATTGTGCTGTTTGAGAAATTCAGCTGTTTCATTTTAATTAGTAATTTATCGAAATCAACTGTGTCAAAAGCCTTGCTAAAGTCAAACAGTGTTAGGATAGTAGCTTCACGTATGTCCATAGGATGTTTAATGTCATCAGTTACTTTGATTAATACAGTTGCTGTACTATGGTGCTTTCGAAACCCTGACTGATATTCGTCAAGAATGTTATGAGTTCTGAGGTAATCTGTCAGCTGCTCATGGACGATGTATTCTAGGGCTTTAGATATCGCAGGTAGTATGCTGATCGGCATGTAGTCACCTGGTGACTTAGGGTTGTCAGTCTTGGGTATAGGCTGAATTAAACTTTGCTTCCACTCAATAGGATATGTACTACTGACAAGAGACAGGTTGAAGATGTCTGTGATAACTGGAATAATAGTGTCTACGACGTTCTTAATCATGCCAATGCTCACTCCATCATTTCCTACTGCCTCGGAAGAGCTTCTCATAATTGCCTTGTGTACTGTGCAGGTAGTGACATGTTTCAGGAAAAACTTGTCTCTCGAGAGATTGGTAATTTGTCGCCCGGTGGCAGTTTACAGCTGTTGAGAAGAAATCGTTTAATTCTTCTGCAGACGCTTGATAAACAGCGTCAGATCTTCGCTTCCCTGTACCGAAACTGCGCAGCTTTTTCCACAGTGTAGCAGGTTTCGATATGCCGCATACGACAGAGCGGGCATGTCTGATTTTGGCATTCCTCACGCTTTGCTTGGTTCTGCTTCGGAGTTTCCTATGAGCTTCGTACACCTTGGGAGTTAGGTTACGCTTGAAGGCCCTATGTGCAGCATCACGTTTATTCATTAACTGGCGTAATGCAGTGGTGAGTCACAGCGCGGGAGCTCTCTTTACCTTGCCAGTGCGTTGAGGAGCATGTTTATCATACAGTGCAATAATTTTGCGACATAATTCCCAAATTTTTCCTTCTAAAGTCGGTTCATTGCTTATATCCTGCCAAGGGATGTCTGAGCAATCCTTTTGAAGAGAGTCATGGTTAACATTTTATAAGTTTCTGTAGGTTACCAGGTGAGATTTTTCTTTGGTAGTATGCATTGAGTAATTTAAGAATATCACGTCATGAAACAGAGAGTCCTGGAGCGGATGTCTGTTTGGCGCGGATTATTTTATCTGGTCGCTTTGTTGCTATTATATCTATGAGTGTGTGGGTGTGTGGCGTGTGATGAGTTGGGTCCAACGTTGTTAAACTCATGTCATTGGAGTGGAACAGCCGCCTTAGTTTTTCGGCTGAGGGAGATTTTAACTGTAAGTCGATGTTTGTGTCGCCCATAATGATTGTGTGTTCATAGTGTGTCACGAGTGAGGACAGGGCAGATTGAAAGAAGGACATGGCACCGACGTTTGGAGATTTATAGATTACTCCAATTAGCAGTTTCTGATTTGATGAATTTATTTCGAAAAATAAGAACTATGCTTCTCAGTCGCCCACTGCATCCGATGTGCATAGTATAGTAGGTGTCAGATCAGAGCAAACATAGGCACCCACACCACCCCCGCATCGTGTTTCACGATCTGCCCTTAGGAGAGAGTAACCAGCGATTCGGATAGTTTGGTATCAGCCAAGTTTCAGAGACGAGGGGATAATGTGGAACAGCGATTGTCAGAACAGGTCATAGAACTCGTCGAAGTGAGCCATTAGCGACTGCGCGTTCGCGTGGGCCACAAAGAGCCCGCCGCCGGAACCGGTTCGTCCCATTGTGGCTGCGTGTAGGACCGAGGGCGCTCCGTTTACCTGCTGGCCGGAAGAGGGGCAAGAGCTGGATTTCGCGGGGGAATACATATTTACAGATGTGTCCAATGTCGTGATTGACTGAAGCATCTGTGGACTAAAGGTGAAAAACACGCTGGAAGTATCGGAGAAGGGAGCGAAAAGAAAGATGTAAAGTGGCAGTAGTGGTTGCGAAAAAGATAATACTAGTAGTAGGGATGGTGACGAAGATGAAAACAACAGACATAGAAAGGCGGCTGTAAGGATATTTCTGTTAATGGAGAATGTTAATTCCCATTTGACTGACAATATGAATATACATGAGCACTTATGATAGACAAATGAAGAAATAATATTTTTGTGACACAATTGACTGATTTTAAATAGAGTACTTATGGTACTTATAGAAATAACGTAGCAGTATTTAACCTAAGAAATGAAAAGAAAGAATAAAAATTAACTTATATTAGACAGATTACAATTTGAAACTTTGTGTCTTGCGAGATTTCGCTCAGTATTTCAGTTCGAACATGTTTGTCACCGTTTTCCTCCCTCCTTCCGTCTTGATTACGATCCTGCCATCCTGGGTCCATACATTTTGAAGGCCGAACTTTGTGATCACAGCGTTCAAAACTTTTAGCCTTTCGCGCGTCAGATCTTCCCTCAGGGTAAATCCATTCTTGGCGAGTTTTATTTTCTGAGCAAACACTTCAGCTCTTTTCCGGTAAGACATGAATTTAATTATTATGGGCCTGGATTTCATGGCACCTGGTATCCTGCGCCCAACACGGTGGCTTCTGTCAATATCGGCCACGTCGATCTGCACGCCAAGTTTCTCACACGCGAGGCTAATGGCTAGTTCGTCGGTGTTTTCGCGATCGTTTTCAGCTACCCCGAACAAGCGCAAGCTGTTCCTTCGCTGATACTGCTCAATTTCATCGGTGGCATCAAACAGTTTAGCTTCTAGGTCGGCGGCTTTTTTCTCTTGTGCTGCCAAGGACTTTCTAAGAGACTGGATTTCGGTGCTGTTGCGCACGACAAACTCTTGCAGTTTGTCCATGACCGCGGCTGTCATAGAGTCCGTGATGGATGGTACGATTACGTCTAGCGTGTCTTTGCTGTATTCCACAGTTTTTACTCACAGTACAGGAACAATCAAGAGATTTCAGTGCCAATTTTGTGTTCGTGATCATATTAAATTTTGTGGTAGGCCATACGTAATTCCAGCACATTATAGGGACCGTGTTAGAACAGAAATACAAACTATGCTTCACGAGGGCATTATTGAGCCTGCAGTAAGCTCATACAACAATCCATTACATGGTGCTGAGAAGAAAAATGGATCGATGAGGATTGTCTTAGATTAGAGACAAATCAATACTACCATTATTCCTGAAACAGACAGGCTGCAAAACGTTACAAGAACTTCTTCAAAATTTTAATGGTGTAAAAGTATTGTCATCCATTGATCTCAGATCCAGCTTTTATCACATCGAACTTCATCCAGAATGTAGAAAATACACAGCTTTCCTTTGTTCCGGCGTTTGTTATCAGTTTCAGAAACTTCCTGTTGGTTTGAACATTTCTTCGGCAGCATTCATTCGTGGGCTAAATTCCATATCACCTGGTTTCTTAAAACGTCACTTATATGTGGATGATATTCTAACAGCAGAAGACTCATGGGAACAACATAATCGCATCCTCAACAGTTTGTTACTTATTTTTGCGGAATCTGGAATTTCAGTTAACTTGGAAAAGTCTGACTTCGGTAGGTCAAAGTTGATGTATTTGGGACATATTATTTCTTATGAAGTCATTCAGCCGGATCCTGAAAAGTTAGAATCAATCAGAGCTATTCCAGTTCCATCCACAAAAAAACAAATCCGAAGTTTTCTAGGTCTCGTGAATTTTTACCGTCGTTTTCTGAATATGCAAACTCTAGTTACACCAAAATTTTGTTCTCTCACTGGAAAAAATACTATTTGGAAAGCACAGTTGGGATTCAATTCTTTGAAAGAATCGCTACTTAACGCGCCAATACTAGATCATCCAGATTTTTGCCTTAGCAAGAATTCTTCTAAAACCGGTCTTAGTGCCCATTTATTTCAAGAAGCGACAGAAAATGATATTTCTGTTCAGAAAACCATTGATTTTGCTAGTAGAGTGCTAACAGAATCTGAAAAAAATATTTCGTTACTGAATTAGAAACTTTAGCTATCGATTGGGCATTTAAGGAATTCCGTTTCTTTCCTTTTGGCAAGAACGTAAAAGTATACAGTGATCATCATGCATTACAATTTCTTATATCTTCAAAATTAAACCACGACAGGTTAAAACGTTGGGCATTGTTTCTGCAAGAATTCCACTTCACAATAGTCTACATTCCCGGCAAGGAGAACATTGTTGCAGACGCACTGTTACTCGCACCGGCTGGGCTTGAGGAAAGTAACACAGAAAGGAAACTAAAGAAAAATTTCAGTATTTTTTACATTCAGAAAGTCGCCTTTGAAGACTTCATCACCACATCTTTAAAGGCCATTGCTAATGAACAAGATAAAGATCCGATTTGGAACGACATCAAAAGTAAATGGCATGAAAAGACACACACACAGATTCGGCATTATTATCTGGTTAGGAACTACGTACTGTTCAAACGGTGCACTGTTGTTGACAAGCTATGGGTACTTCGCAATCCAGACGATTTCGTTAATAAGCTCATTTGGTACATTCATTTCAGCTATGCACATTTTGGTCCACGAAAATGATATCATATTCTTCGAACGACTTGTTATTTTAAAAATATGGAAAAGAGAATTCGAAGAGTCTTGTCTATTTGTAAACTTTGTCAAAAGGCGAAACCATCCACTGTCTCGCAACGTGCTCCATTGTTTCCTATCATTCCTTCTAAATTAAAAGAATTTGCTGCTGTTGATCTCTTGGGAATTTACTTCAAAATTTTTTTCTATCACTCCATTACGTATAGCCACTAGACGGTCTGTATCCAACGCCTTTGTTACGTGAAGTTGGACATGTCAGTAAAGTCATTTCAGATAACGGACCACAATTCAAATCTGCTGTTTGGTCACGCATGCTTCGTAACCATAAAATCACATCTGTTTTTAATTCATTGTACTCACCACATTGTAACCCATCTGAATGGATTATGAAAGAAATCAATAAGCTTTGCAGACTTTAATGTCACAGAAAGCATCAGCATTAGGACAGATATTTACACTTATTTAAAAACGTGCTGAATGAAATGGCTCATGACTCCCCTGCTTTACCACCGAACAGAATCAGAGAGCTTGTACCTTTCCCGAATACACGTAAACTTCGACACAAAGACATAATCGATTTGGCTACTAAAAACTGCTGCAGACAAAAGGAGAAAATTACATGGTAAAGAAAATGCAAAGAAATTATATATTGGTCAGAAAGTTCTCATTAAAGCTCATTCATTGTCACATAAGAAGAAACACTTGAGTAACAAATTCTTTCTAGTTTACAATGGACCTTACAGAATCCGACGTATGCCACATGATAATTGCGTTTAAGTTGAAACTCTGCGTACTAAGAAGAGTAAAGGTTTACACCACATTTCACATGTAAAACCGTTTATTGCAATATAATCTGCTTTTTAACTTTGTCTGTGCCATAAAACATTTCACTTCACATTTCTAGTATGCTTTGTCACACTGAGAAACTGTTAACATGAAACAATGTTTTGAAGTTAACTATCCAGTCTAGAACCTGGGGAACATTTTCAAACAGAAATTATGAATGCATTGTTATAGTGAACAGACGACACAGTTTTGTTATTCATACATTCTTGCTTGTTAGTTGCACGATTATGTAACGACTATAAGGCTTACATACTTAGAACATCTACAGTTAATGAGATTTTAATTAAACATTTTGGTTTAGGTGAAAGGACATTCGTTATTCAAAGTACTTTCAGTGAGATTAAAGATGACTTAGCATTTGGTTTCATTGATAGCTACACGATTATATCACGACGCTACAAGAAGAGCAATAATTTTTTGGGACCCTATTATATTTAAAGGATTTTGTTTCTACTGATCTGTAACGCAAATTATTGACCTGTGAAATATTTTTATATGAGACTGTCACTGTAGCGGAAACTGCTGTCGTAAATATTTCGGTAAGAAAGTTAAGTGAGAAGCTGCACGTTATGCGTCGTGGGCACACAGCTGTACGACAGACGCCTTGAAAAAAGCCATTAGTGTGTGCCTGTCAGAGGCACAGGTGGAGAGAAAAAAAAAGAGGCCATTATCCTCGCTATTGACATTCGTTTGTGGAAAGCATCGTAAATACGACACCCTCAAACTTGAAAACATGATTACACTGTAGAGTTCTTAATTTATGATATTTACTGAAATGAAATGATGAGAAACGTTTCATGTCTATTGTCTTGCTAGTTGGAAGATTGTTTACTGCATTATAAAATGCCTTATGGCTAACGAATAACGTTTTACGCCTTCCTTTGCCTATTTTGTTTAATATCTAGTTTCTAACTGCACTGCAACCTTGGTTAAAATAAAGTTGTATAGACGTACTAATATAAATATTTTCTGTCTACAGATCCAGTATATAATAATAATGTGATATACTTCCAAAAATGAGGGGGCACAAAAAGACATTACCCTTCACAGGAACTGCATACATAACTTTCTTTTCAAGTTCTTGGTAATTTATTTCATAGAATAAGTTTTTGTGGTGCACCACTTTAATTACATATACATTAAGATGTGAATATACATTTCCCTTATCTGCATTGTTGTCTTTAGTGTAATATTTTTTCTGCCTGAGCTTTGTCATGTTTAGATATAAGTTATAGCATTCGCTGCTGCTGTTTGCCAGGCATAGTGTAACTGAATTGACTTTGTATTACTCTGTTAAGACAGTTTACTACGGATTTATTTTCTTGTTTGCTGCACAGTTCCTTATTTTAGTTGTAATATTGCAATTGCTTTGCCAATTTAATTTTTTTTGTCATTGCTGTTTGTGTTAATTGTTTTGTGCTGCTGCATTACCTCATCCCTTAGTAAAGCATCTGAGCTCAGTTGATTTAAGTTAGCTTAAGAGGGGGTAGACTATATAAGAGAATGAGTTGCGATGAATTGGACGGAATGCATTGAGAAGCTATAAGAAAATGGTTTGGCCAAAAAAGATTTTGAAAGAGGATAGGAACAAAAAAAAGTAGGGTTTAGGGACAACAGGTTTAGATAGGATTTTCTTGGAAATAAATGCTGAGGTAAGATAATGGAAAACAAATAATGAGGTAAGAAAAATGTGAACATATAAATACAGAAGGCATGCTTGGATAGAATTTTTTTGGTGGATACAAATGTTGAAATAAGGTGAAAGATCTATGGAATGAAGTTTTGGGTTGGACTGCAGTACCAAATGTTACACTGAAAACAAATCCTGTCCTTTCCTTGTGTTATCCCACTATGTGTTTGTGTACCCTTGTGTATTTATGTTCTTGTGGTCTTTATATATTTTTCTGATAAGACTTATATTGCAAAATTTTTCTAATACTCAGCTACATGAACGATGATGAGGAATACTGTTATCCACAAATATAATTTGCATTAATAACATGTTATGTACTTTGTAAAGATGTTAGACATTATTAATTCTGTTCTGTTTTAATTCTCATGTGTGTAGTTTATGTTTCAAAAGTTATTCTGATCTTTATGTATGTACTTATTTCATAATTTTTGTAACACTGATGTGCATGTTTATTTCTATTCTTTTGTAAAGCCTGTTTTACTACCAAAGTTATCTGTACTATTATGTTCTTTAATGATATATTTTGTACCTTTGTTATTGTATTTTTATGTTATAAAATTTTAATTGACACCAGTTCATCAAATTAAATAACTTGTAAGTTACATTTCACTGCACACGTTTCTGTTGGCCATAGTATATGGACAATATGTGAGAAGTAGGGACTGATAGTGTTTGCACTTGTGTTAATAATTCAGCAAAGGACTGGTTAACCGCATTGCTCATTCTAAGGACATTTCCAAAAAAATTGGGAGTGCACAGGTGGTGGTTTATGGACTTGCTATATTGTCCACAAGACTGTTAGATGGTGATTGTGCACCTGCACAGTCGCAGCAGATGGCTTCTGGCCATCTCTACAAGGACTGAAGTGGGTATGCACCTTCGATGGCTCACCAATACCATTATTTCTACAAGGACTGCAGTGGGTCTGAACCTCTGGTGGCCCCCCAATACCATAATCTCTACTAGTACTACAGTGGGTCTCTTCTGTGATGACCAACCTTCCAATATTCTTCAAAACTTAGACAGACTCTGCTGTGGATTTGTTCTGTTGTGGCTCTTTACCTGTCTGCATGCCTTTCCGTTGGAAAGACAACACTACTTCTTCAAGACTGCATGAAAATCCACTACTTCTGTGTGCATTTTCTTTTACTGCTCAGACATTGAGCAAAAACACTGCTATTTTACTGTGATGAAAGATCACGACTGTCTTTATGGACTGTGAGAAAATATTAGCTTTTGACCAACATTGTATCGATAAGTGTGTGCATTTCATTTCTTTGTTATGGTAATTATGAATTCTTTTTCTAATCTGTATTGGCCACTGCCCAAAACAATTTCTAAATTTTTTTGTGTGAAGCATGGGGGCTATGTAAGTAGGCTGCTTAGTTTTTTTTTTATTGGTAACGCCACATAGCGCTCTGTATGAAAAATCACTGGCTGTGCTATGTGCAGTCAGTGGCTGGTTGGCATTGTTGTAATACTCGCCATTGTAGTGTTGGGCAGCTGGATGTTAACAGCGCATAGCGTTGCGCAGTTGGATGTGAGACGCCAGCAGTGGTGGACGTGGGGAGAGAGATGCCGGACTTTTGAAATTTGTAAGACTGGATGTCATGAACTGCACAGTCTTGTATAATTGTTCTAAGGGGTCGTTTCAAAGAAGCTTATATCACTTAATAAAGGCAAGCCTCCTGTCCAGACTGTATACCAGTCAGGTTCCTTTCAGATTACGGTGATACAATAGCTCCATATATAGCTGTTATATACATCTGCTCGCTCAGAGAATGTTTCGTACCTAAAGAATGGAAAATTGTTCAAGTCACACCAATACGCAAAAGGGAAATAGGAGTAATCCGCTGAATCACAGGCCCATATAACTAACATCAATTTGCAAGAGGGTTTAGGAACATATAATGTATTGGAACATTGTGAAGTACCTCGAAGAAAACGATTTATTGACACATAGAATGGTTTCAGGTAACATCGTTCTTGTGAAACACAACAAGCCCTTTATGCTCAGAAAGTGGTGATTGCTATGGACAGGGAATGTCAAATTGGTTCCATATTTTTAGGTTTCCAGATCGCTTTCGCCACCGTTCCTCACAAGCGTCTTCTAACCAAACTGTGTGCCTACTGAATATCGCCGCAGTTGTGCGACTGGATTCGTGATTTCCTGTTAGAAATATAACAGTTCGTAGTAGTACACGGAAAGTCGTCTAGTAAAACAGAATAAATATCCGGCGTTCCCCAAGGAAGTGCTATAGCCCTCTGTTATTCCCGAACTATATTAACTACAGAGAAGACAATCTGAGTGGCACAATAAGTTTGTTTGCAGATGATGGTGTCATTCACCCTCTTGTAAAGTCATCAGATGACCAAAACGAATTTCAAAATAATGTAGATAATTTATCTGTATGGTTCCAACAGTGGCAATTGAACCAGAATAAAGAAAAGTGTGAAGTTATTCAAATGACTACTACAAGAAATCCGCTACATTTCGATTACGGGATAAGTCACACATATCTCAACGCTGTAAATAGGGGGAGATAATGCCACAGACATGATAAGTGAAATGGAGTGGAAATAATTAAAACGAAAGTGTTTTTCGTTGGGACTGGATCTTCTCAAAAAATTTGGGTCACCAGTTTTCTCCTCCGATTGCGAAAACATTCTGTTGGCACCCACCTATGTAGGAGAAATGTTCATCACGATGTAGAAAGAGAAATCAGGGGTCGCACAGAAAAATAAAAGTGTTTATTTTTTACGCGCGCCGTTCGAGAGTGGAACGGTAGGAACTTCTTAAAGGTGCTTCTTTGAACCATCTAACAGACACTTTATTGTGACTAGTAGAGTAATCACGTTGATGTAGATGTAGATACAGACTCCCAGAAGTAATCTGCTTGGCTGTCAAGGGTATAGCACATGGGTGAAACTTGTCAACCCATCAACTGAGTCGAGGACAGAGAAAAAACCCATGACAGGAAAAAGCCATGTTCTAATTGTGGTTACTAGATGCGCTGATGCAGTGATCGACAGAAATAACGAAGACGGTCATGTACAACTATATCCGAGTGGAACAAAAACACTGAGAAAACCTATAAAGGGTTAGCTATGGACCGTAGTTTTCGGTCATAGAGTCAGGTGAATCTGTAAGGGACGTCTTTTTCCTGTCACCTTCACTATCCTAGTACCAAGACACAGCTACTTGTCAGGATTTCTCGAGTGCTGGCCAGGCAGAGACCGGAAAAGGCAACAGTTAATTTACAAGTGCATGTTCTCGACATCCAGTACGAGGCGAGAAACATATGAATCGATCTTTTCAAGTGTTCGACCATGCCCCAAGTGCGTGGTAACGGCAGAGTCGAAGTTACCCACCTGAGTTTACCCGTTATTGCGCTATTTTACAGTTTGTATTTGCTAATAATAAATATTCCTGTACTCCTTTTGTATGACTAAAGATTCAGTGATAACTTTTTCTTCCAATTCTTTGTCTCCTCTAATTTGTGAACCAATAAATTATCCGATAACGCTGATAAGTAGGTGTTTCATATCATTTTCAGTTTGTATTAAAATTCCACAACGGTAAATAACCGATCAAAAGCTGTTTCGGGAAGCGAGTGTACTTGATTTAAACGCAGACTTCAACAGCATTGGGATTTTTCTGTCACAGAGAAGAAAAGGCTGCTTGTGGGAGAGATACAGGCCACCAGTGTGTGCTCTGGAATGCCCACCTCTGTGTGCATTATCGAGCTGCGAAGGGTGGTAACTCATAATCGGAAAACGCATGACTTTAGGAAAGCTTTTTTTAAAAAAAAGACTTCATATTTTCAGGTCATTCTATGGTCGCCTATGTGTAGCGTAAGTGTGTCGTGCTCTGAGTTAATAGCTTCTGACACGTATAGTTTGCTCAAGAGTCTGTGTAGCTATAGCAGCGTTCATATCTCCGGTAGAAGTTAATCATGCTGCAGAAGATGTGTGGATGAAAGCTACTCACGATTTTTTCTGCAGTCGACAATTCGTGAAAACCTCTAGGACCTTCGTGGAGTCTGTAAAACAGCTTCCCAGTACCATGCAGAATATGGGGGCGTGAAACATAATTTCAGTGGTTAGTGTAACATCCACGTGATAAATTTTTGGCTACAATACGACGAGAGGAAATTATGTCTTTAACAGTTATAAACATTATCTACACTACGTATCAAAACACAGTGGAAATTTATAAATATTAATTATTTATATAATATTCTATGATACAAATGGACATATCGATGTGTGTCATACAAAGACAATGATAATTGTAAATTCCTTTTATGATCAGAGTTTGTGTTCCTTTGTTTTTACCTTTTGTTGGATGGCTTTTGTAGGTTCAGCACGCAAGACAGCATATCAAACTGAGGTCTGTCAAGAAATTGTAATTATTTGTTAATTATTACTTGAAAATGGAGTTCATTATTATTATTATTTTAAACTAGAGTGAATAATTATTGTAACTGTAATTCCTCTCTCAGTAAGCATTATCTGTGTTAATTATTTCTTTCCGCTGTAAGGCGCGCAGCCAATGATGATAGCGATTTGTATCGCGCTTTTGTCGGTGATTTCCTTAGAAACAAATCAAATGTTTGCTTGATGAAGTCTAAATAGTGCACAATACCAAAATAGATTTTATAGCTTTCAATAAGCATTTTAAATATTTACTTATTTGCGCTAACAATAGAAAACTTCAATCAATTGTCTGCCGCCATCTTAACAATTATCTCAGCGGCAAATTCAATTTTAAATCACGCAACTCTGCAGACATAAATGCCGAACGTTACACAAATGTGTAAAAATAAATGTGCACTGGTGGTTCCGAGCTCATTTTATATGAAAATGATTCGAATCAGATTTGTTCTTTAAAAACAGTGCTCATAGCATGATCCTTTTAAGAAACTATTCTAGCTGATGTATGGAGCCGAAATTAATTACGCAGGAGTTGAGAACAATATTGTTTCAGGTAACATACATCAGTGTTGTGCGTGGGTGATATTCGGTGGTTTTGGGCAGCTGGATGTTAACAGCGCATAGCGTTGCTGAAGATAACTGTTTCCATCGTAATCCATAGTTGTATAGAATCTGTTGTATGAACTGTGATTTAGTGACACACAAATTATAGACAACACCTTAACACGACGTTAACTTGGAATAATTAGCAACCTTGATCAAACCTTTAGCCGGGAGAAAAATTATTTACTAATTACCCAATGTAATATAATAAGATTATCATTTCCATTTACAACTTAGTTAAATACCAAACCACTGAATAACAAGGCGAACGCCACGTTTGTGAGGTTGATCAGTACAATACTTTTTAGTGTGTGGTGTTAAAAACAAGTCAGTGGCCCATTTCCTTTCCGTGAGGATCACTCTGTTACGTGGGTCTCACACTGTTGCGATGAAGACGCAGTAGGAAACTGGAGGTAGTGTTTTAAGTAAACAGCGAGGTTTGTGAAAATGTTTAGAATGCATATTGTTTTCTTGGCAACTAAAGGGTTTATATTATTATTTGAAAATAATTTCTTTAAGTACTACCTTGAGGACTGTGCATGTCGATGTTTTGCGGACATTGATAAAAACCTGTTAAATGCTGACCGATGATATAATTCGCATCGAGGTTAATGATATGATCTTATATTCGTCCTAGTGTTTTCGAACAGAGGAGAAGATTAATTTACCGGCACTTGTATGAAGACGAGATATACAGCGTGAGTCACCTAACGTTGCCGCTGGATTTATTTCGTTAACCACATCAAATACGGACGAACCGATTCCACAGACCGAACGTGAGGAGAGGGGCTAGTGTAATTGTTTAATGCAAATCATACAAAAATGCACGGAAGTATATTTTTTAACACAAACCTACGTTTTTTTAAATGGAACCACCTTAGTTTTGTTAGCACATCTGAACATATAAGCAAACACGTAATCAATGCCGTTTGTTGCATTGTAAAATGTTAATTACATCGGGATATATTGTAAACTAAAGTTGACGCTTGAGTACCACTCCTCCGCTGTTCGATCGTGTGTATCGGAGAGCACTGCAACATAAATCGCGTTTCTACAGAATGATCTGCAAAAGTTGATCGAAAATGTCCCACTGGAAACGCTTCGACGTATGTGGTATCAGAATGATGGTGCACCTGCACATTCCGCAATTAACACTAGGCTGACCCTTGACAGGATGTTCGACGGGCGTTTCATAGGACGTGGAGGACGCATAAATTGGCCAGCCTGTTCTCCTGATCTTATAGCTCTGGACTTCTTTCTGTGGGGTACGTTAAAGGAGAATGTGTACCATGAGGTGCCTACAACCCCAGAGGATATGAAGCAACGTACTGTGGCAGCCTGCGGCTACATTACACCAGGAGTACTGCGGCGTGTACGACAGCCATTACGCCAAAGATTGCAATTGTGTGCAGCAAATGATGGCCACCACATTGAACATCTAATGGCCTGACATGTCGGGACACACTCTATTCCACTCCGTAATTGAAAACGGAAACCACCTGAGTACATGTACCTCATCCCTCATGGTAATGTACATGTACGTTAGTGAAAAAAACCAATAAAAAGGTGTTATCTTGTGGACGTAATGTGCTGTTCCAGTCTCTTCTGTACCTAAGGTCTATCACCGTTCCCTTTGGATCCCTACGTAATTCAGTGCTCTCCGATACACACGATCGAACAGCGGAGGAGTGGTTCTCAAGCGTCAACATTAGGTTACAATATCTAACGAGACTCCATTTAACGCAACGTATGTTTGTGTTAAAAAATACTTCCGTGCATTTTTTTTATGGTTTGTATTAAACAATTACACCGTGCCTCACAAGCGACTTCTAATCAAGCTGCAGACCTATGTGGTATCGTCTCAGTTGTGCAACCAGTTTTCGTGATTTCCTGTCAGGAAGGTCGCAGTTCGTAGTGGTAGACAGCAAATCATCGACTAAAACTGAAGTGATAGCAGGCATTCCCCAGGGAACTGTCCTGGGACCTCTGCTGTTCCTGATCTATATAAAGGACCTAGGTGACAATCTGAGCAGTTCTCTTAGGTTCGCAGATGATGCTGTAATTTAACGTCTAGTAAGGTCATCCAAAGACCAGTATCAGTTGCTAGGCGATTTAGAAAAGATTGCTGTATGTTGTGGCAGGTGGCAGTTGACGCTAAATAACGAAAAGTGTGAGATGATCCACATGAGTTCCAAAAGAAATCTATAACTCGATAAATAGTACAATTCCCAAGGCCGAAGGCCGTGTTCGCAGTTTTTCTTTGGTTTTCAGCTAAACATGATCCTAAGACGGTGTAAGAGAGAAAATACTAATCCAAGCTAAAAAATTACCCAACCTCTGGCAGCACATCTTGCGTAAAAGTACACTTAATTGTAAGAACGCTGCATTGAAAGATGTGCCTCAACCACAGCTAGATCTAATAAATAATTAATATCTACACTCTTTTCTCAGACTCAAATATGGACTGGACTCTTGTATATTCACTAGATTGTAATCCCAAAAACCAACAACTTGAACTTCTGTGGCACAGATGCCATCCTACTTGATATGTAATCAAAGACAACACAATACGATATCTGTCGTATGTAAGAGAAGCTTTTGGCTGAACCTATAAGCTGATATAAACAGAAGGCTACAGCATGTTAAAAATCATGTTAATAGTGTAATATTTCCATACAAAATGAAATTGACATACTTATTCACTTTCTTATAACTCTGTAATAACTGGCTGCTTTCAGGCGACGTTTCGTATGCTGCATGTGTATCTACGTAATTGTCAACTTTTTTTTTATAAGAGCTAACCAATGTATCGGACGCTCTTTAGAACACTCATCTTGTTGGTACGTCCTGAGTCTAGCAGACTGAAGTGATTTGGGGAAGGGAACCAAACAGCTAGGTCACCGAACCCATCGGAGTAGGGAAGGATGGGGAAAGATGTCAGCCGCAACGTTTCGAAGGAACCATCCCTGCATTGGCCTGAGGCGATTTAGAGAAATCACGGAATATCGGAAGGAAGATGGCCATTGTGCCAACCACTGCGCCACCTTGCTTAGAATAATTATCCAGAAATTCAAATCTGGTTGCAGGTTTTTACTGAAGCATACCCAGTTGCCAAATTCCCATCGACCACACAATTTTATTGTTTACTCGGACTTGTGATGTATTGTTATTTAGACATCAGGTATGCTAGAAATAGCAATGTTGGTAAAGGATTTTTGTATGTAACGTATTTTTCACATAGTACAGATTTTAATTCATTTTATATTAGCTTTGCTAATCAGGTCGTTAACCAGTCACTGTTGGATTTAATATGCTACTTACAGCAACGTGATGATACCTACGGAACCTATATAAATACAAATCTTCGTGTTAAACATCTTGCTGGCATTGAAAGTGTGAGTATCGTTTGCCTTTCTCTACATTTGTAAAAGTGAACGTATTTCGTTCAGTTTGTCCTCATTTCACAGCAGACAAGAAAATATTGCTGTGAATCTTTGTCGATTGACTTCTCTTAAAGAAGAGTACAGTGGTTTATTTGTGATCTGACAGGAGTATTATTAGCCGGTAAGTTATAAGACGTTTTAATTGTAAGAACGACTTAACAGACTTTTTCTAGTGTGACAGACGTTAGATGTTACGTTTGATAATTACAGTTAATAGAGTCTCATAAACCATCATGTTCACTACATATCCATCTGACGCACGTCTGCTAGAGATAAGTGTTCCTTGGTTCGCATGTATCGAAAAATGCAATATGTTTGTCATCGGCTCCCTCAAAAGCAAAATTTTTCAGAACAGCAGAATGCATAATAAAATACTAAAACATGCAAAACATTTCATTAAAGCTGTAAGAGAACTGAACTAGCTAGACATAAACTTCATTACTGTACCGGTGTGGAGTAGTATTCTGTGGGCCGCTAGCACTGTGGTGATATGTATTGCTTGAAGTTCAGTGGCATGGAAATTTTTTATCTGGATGAAAAGCCGTGTTTGTCTTAATTGCAGAGGTGATATATAAATGCGGGAAGAAGGTATTTACTGTCCTGGATTACGAGATATAATTAGGTCATGGAAATGCCAATCAAACATGCAAAGTCCACATCAACATTGCGACGTTCTACGTAAGTTCGATGATCTTTTGCAAAGTACCTCACCTCGATTACAGGTTTTTGACACCTGAATATGTTGTAGAGAGCTACAATTTTTAATTGGCTTGTTTACACCTCATTTTCCTAAATTTACCTTGGTTGTTATTTAAAGTCTGGCACCATAATATAATGTTCCTTCACAAACATCGTTTTCAGCAATTACAGTAGACAAATGGATTTATTATTTTCATAGTTGTTTATGTACTACTGTCATTATTGTTTAGTACATGATAAGTAATGTAGTGACATGAATGAGTTTTACTAGGTTCGTTAAATTTTTATCGTAGCATCATGCTATGCATTCACTTCTGCAGTGCAATATGTGCATCAAACATCCTATTATTAGTGTTTTAAGTCATTCTAATTGCACGTTTTCAGTTCATGCACGTAAAAGGAAAGTACTATTGGTATGGTTAGTTAAAATTAGGTTGAACCATTCTTGTTACACCACTTGTGAAATACCCAGTTCTGTTATCTGTCAAAAGACCCATGTTCTCCATTTTTCACATGTTCTCCGTGTCCCCCACGTTTTGCGTGTTTAGAGTGTCGCATAAAGCGATGGCGTATGACGTGGTGCTAGCTTATCTTCCCCAATGCGATAGCATTACGAGGCAGTTGAGGTTGATACGTTTGTCTTCTCTGATGTGGAAGAATCAGTTTCAGCAGTTGTGACTGAACCATCTGTTGCTGTGTCAGCAACTGTTGTTTCTTCTTCTGGTTAGGCTGATGCATTTGCTGTGTTTGTAGAAATTGTCCCGTCTGGTGTTGTCTCCACAGCTCTCTCAGTTGTTTCACTGGGTTCAGCCCTTTCGGTTGTTGATGAATTAGGTACTGTGTTGGTCAACGGAACTTCTTGGCAGATACCCATGGGTCTGTACAGCCAGACGCGACAACGACGGGGAGAACCAGAGCATTTGTAAACGGTCACACCTTCAGAAGCAGGTGAATACACTTTATCATTTGACAACCTGCTATAGCCACAACACATGGGTGACACTTGTGACCATGTCAAATGAGTCGAGGGTCGACAGCAAACTCATGACAATGAAAAGTCCTCTGTGTATTTTGCTAGCACTTGGAAATTATCACACGTAATTTGAATATTCCAGAAACAGTGAAGAAGGTCGTGTGCACACAGTTACAAGTCGCAAACGTCACTTAGAAATCGTATAAATGGTCAGAAATGCGACGTAGAAAACATTTATAGAGTCTGTGAGTAGTAATTATGGACGGAGTAAGCGCCAGCGGCTAGGACACAGCAGTTGATGAAGAAACAGCATTACTTCATCTAAGAGTGGCCAGTGCTACAAGTGATAGATGAGTAGCATGAATAGCAGTCTTACAAATGTCACACACACACACACAAACACACACACCCCCTATATATATATATATATATATATATATATATATATATATATATATATATATATATATCATTTAGTGAAATGCTCACAACACAACAACACAACATCTCAGTTAGCAATGTTTTGGATAGTATCAGTCCCTGCGAGAGTTGGGCGAAGAGGCCAGTGATGTAATAACTGGTCAAGTAGAAGCTGATTTAGGAGTTAGGCCAAGTGGCCATTGATTCATTAGATGATGGAACAGGTCCAAGCCTAGCACCCCAGGTAGTGCATTTTATATACATCTACATCTACATGACTACTCTGCAATTTACATTTAAATGCTTGGCAGTGGGTTCATCGAACCACAATCATACTATCTCTCTACTATTCCACTCCCGAACAGCGCGCGGGAAAAACGAACACCTAAACCTTTCTGTTCGAGCTCTGATTTCTCTTATTTTATAATGATGATCATTCCTACCTATGTAGGTTGGGCTCAACAAAATATTTTCGCATTCGGAAGAGAAAGTTAGTGACTGAAATTACGTAAAAAGGTCTCGCCGCGACAAAAACGTCATTGCTGTAAAGACTTCCATCCGAACTCGTGTATCATATCTGCCACACTCTCTCCCCTATTACGTGATAATACAAAAGGAGCTGCCTTTTTTGCACCCTTTCGATGTCCTCTGTCAATCCCACCTGGTGAGGATCCCACACCGCGCAGCAATATTCTAACAGAGGACGAACGAGTATAGTGTAAGCTGTCTCTTTAGTGGACTTGTTGCATCTTGTAAGTGTCCTGGCAATGATGCGCAACCCTTCGCTCGCCTTCCCCACAATATTATCAATGTGGTCCTTCCAACTGAAGTTGTTCGTAATTTTAACACCCAGGTGACAGCCTTGAGAATTGTACTATTTATCGAGTAATCGAATTAAAATTCTTTTGGAACTCATGTGGTTCATCTTACACTTTTGGTTATTTAGCGTCAACTTCCACCTTACACACCATATAGCAATCTTTTCTAAATCGCTTTGCAACTGATACTGGTCTTCGGATGACCTTACTAGGCAGTAAATTACAGCATCATCTGCGAACATCTAAGAGAACTGCTCAGATTGTCACCCAGGTCATTTATATAGATCAGGAACAGCAGAGGTCCCATGACGGTTCCCTCGGGAACACTTGATATCACTTCAGTTTTACTCGATGATTTGCCGTCTATTACTAAAACTGCGACCTTCCTGACCGAAAATCACGAATCCAGTCGCACAACTGAGACCATACCCCATAGGTCCGCAGCTTGATTAGAAGTCGCTTGTGAGGAACGGTGTCAAAAGCTTTCGGGAAATCTAGAAATACGGAATCAACTTGAGATCCCCTGTCGATAGCGGCCATTACTTCGTGCGAATAAAGAGCTAGCTGTGTTGCACAAGAGCGATGTTTTCTAAAAGCATGCTGATTACGTGTCAATAGATCGTTCCATTCGAGGTGATTCATAATGTTTGAATACAGTATATGTTCCAAAACCCAACTGCAAACCGACTTCAATGATATAGGTCTGTTGTAAATGGATTGCTCCAACTACACTTCTTAAACAATGGTGCGACCTGCGCAATTTTCCAATCTGTAGGTACAGATCTATCGGTGAGCGAGCGGTTGTATATGAGTGCTAAGTAGGGAGCTATTGTGTCAGCGTAATCTGAAATGAACCTAATCGGTATACAATCTGGACCTGAAGAGTTGCCCATATCAAGCGATTGAAGTTGCTTCGCAAACCCCTAAGGTATCTACTTCTAAGAAACTCATGCTAGCAGATGTTCGTGTTTCAAATTCTGTAATATTCCATTCGTCTTCCCTGGTGAAGAGATTTCGGAAAACTTCGTTCAATAACTCCGCTTTAGCGGCACAGTCGACGGTAACAGTACCATCGGCACTGCGCAGTGAAGGTATTGACTGCGTCTTGCCGCTTGTGTACTTTACATTTTGTACTTTAATATTGTTCGATGTACGTTTTTGAACAGGGAGTTCTGCAGCAGAGAACCCTCACGTGTTGACATGTTGACACAACGCCACCGTCAGTTACAACTGCAAAGAGCACGGGACCATCGGGATTCGACGGTCGATCAATGGAACAGTATCAGCTCTACTGGAGAATCAAACTATTGCCACACTAGGTAGCTGACAATCTCGACAAACACCGTCATTGAGATGAATGGTGGCGCGAAACGTACAGCGAGCAACAGGCACATGGTGGTGGAAAGAATTGTATGCAGTTCGAGACTTTGAACTACGCTTGCATGGGAAGACTGCTGCGAATCACCTGCACCCGTTCATGTTTGATGCATTCCCGTCGGCGATTCATCTTTCAGCATGTAATAATGCGTATATCGGAGCCAGAACCGTGCCACAGTGGTTTGAGGAGAGTTAGTTGATGTCTCGGTGGCCAAAATCTCCTGATGTAAACCCTATTGGAAAAGTGTGGTTCGCTATTGGGCGTCATCACTTCGTACGCAAATCAGTGTCGCATTATGATACGTGAATTACGTGACCTGTGCGTAGATTCAAAGGCCGCGTACACATTAGTTCATACATTCTTTTCGTGTTTCCCTTGCGTTAACTAGGCACGGACTCGTGTTTCAGTAACTGTTGTTCAACAGCGATTAGAATGGACAGGGACTGTGATTGCTGTGTTCGGATGAGGGCTGAGATGGCATCCCTTCGCTCACAGCTGCAGGCGGCGATGACTACGGTCGTGCCGCTTGAGGCTGTTGCCAATGGGCACCACTGTGGGAAGCAAGACTTGGTTATCACGGGGATGTCAACCTCGTCCCGTCTGTCCCCAAATCGGTCTGCCGCTGTGGTTGCTCCGGTTGCTGCATGCAGTGGGGCTGAGCTCTCGCCTGTGGTTCATTGGAAGGACGTTCCAAGGCATGGCAGGGAGCGAAAGACGTCTCCTTAGCCTGATCACAAAGCCTCCCCGGTGCGTCTCTGGCTGAGCCAGATGCAGCAGCCTTCCCTGTTTCAGAGGATGATTCTCAGCCTTCAAGGTCCGGGCAATGGCAGAGGGTGGGCTTATTGGTAGTTGGGGGCTCCAATGTCAGGCGCGTAATGGAGCCCATTAGGGACATGGCGGCTAAGGAGGGGAACAAATCAAGTGTGCACTCTGTGTGCATTCCGGGGGGAGTCATTCTTGATGTGGAAAGGGTCCTTCCGGATGCCATGAAGAGCACAGGGTGCAGCCAGCTGCAAGTGTTGGCACATGTCGGGACAAATGACGTGTGTCGCTTTGGATTTGAGGGAATTCTCTCTGGATTACAGCGGCTATCTGATTTGGTGAAGGCTGCCTGTCTTGCTAACGAGATGAAGGCTGACCTCACCATCTGCAGCATCGTTGACAGAACCGACTATGGACCTTTGGTGCAGAGGTGGAGGGTCTGAATCAGAGGCTTACGACCATGTTGGCTGCAGATACCTTGACTTGCGCCATAGGGTGGTGGGGTTTCGGGTTCCGCTGAATTGGTCAGGAGTTCACTACACGCACCTCGTGGCTACACAGTTAGCGGAGGCTGTGTGGCGTGGACTGGGCGGTCTTTTAGGTTAGAAGGCCTCCGGAAAGTATGGGGTGGGCTTGAATCTCAAAGGGTGCATGGCAAATACAGAACGTGCTTGGATCAGAGAACAGTCGGAATTGTAGTTGTATATTGTTGTAGTTGTGCTGGGAAAGTCCCTGACATTCAAGCGCTAATAGAAAGCACATAATCTGAAATCGTTATAGGTACAGAAAGCTGGCAATAGCCTGAAATAAGTTCTGTGGAAATTTTTACGAAGTCTCAGACGGTGTGCAGGAAAGATAGATTAGGCAGAATGGGTTGTGGAGTGATTGTGTCAGTCAGTAGTGGTTTATGTTGTAGTGAACTCGAAGTAGATACTCTGTGCAAATTGCTATGGTTGGAGGCTATACTTAACAGCCAAACAAAGTTAATAATTGGCTCCTTCTACCGTCCCCCAGACTCCGATGATATGGTTGCTGAACAGATCAGAGAAAAATCCAGTCTCATAACAAATAAATACCCCACTCATACGGTTATAGTTGGTGGGGACTTCAACCTTCCCTCGATCTGTTGGCAAAAATACCGGTTGTAGGCAGAAAACATCATCCGAGATTGTCCTAAATGCTTTCACCAAAATTTATTTCGATCAGTTACTCCAGTAACCCACGCGAATTGTTAATGGTTGCGAAAACACACTTGACCTCTTAGCCAGAAACAATTCAGAGCTAATAGAGAGCATCATGACTTATACAGGGATTGGTGATCACAAGCTCGTTATAGCTACTCTCAATACCATATCTTCCCAATCCACCAGAAACAAACGCAAAATAATTTTATTTGAAAAAGCGGATAAAGTGTCACTAGAAGCCTTCCTAAGAGACAATCTCCATTCCTTCCAAACTGACAATGCAAATGTAGACGAGATGTGGCTCAAATTCAAAGATATAGTAGCAACAGCAATTGAGAGATTCATACCTCATAAATTGGTAAGAGACGTAACTGATCCCCCATGGTATACAAAACAGTTCTGAACGATGTTGCAGAGGCAACGGAAAAAGAATGCAAAGTTCAGAAGAACACGAAATCCCAAAGAATGGCTAAAATTTACAGACGCACGGAATTTGGCACAGACTCCAAAACGAGATGCCTTCAATACGTTCCACAACGAAACATTGTCTCTAAATTTGGTAGAAAATCCAAAGAAATCCTTGGTCGTATGTAAAGTACACAAGCGGCATGACGCAGTCAATACCTTCTCTGCACAGTGCCGATGGTACTGTTACTGAGGTCGGCGCCGATAAAGCGGAGTTATTGAACGCAGTTTTCCGAAATTCCTTCTCCAGGGATGACGTATGGAATATTCCAGAATTCTAAACACGAACAGCTGCTAGCATAAGTTTCTTAGAAGTAGATAGCTTAGGGATTGCAAAGCAACTCAAATTGCTTGATACGGGCAAGTCTTCAGGTCTAGATTCTATATCGATTAGGTTCATTGCAGATTACGCTGATACAATAGCTCCCTACATACCAATTATATACAACCGCTCGCTCACCGATAGATCTGCACCTGCAGATTGGAAAATTGTGCAGGTCGCACCAGTGTTTAAGAAGAGTAGTAGGGGTAATCCATAAAACTACAGACCTATATCATTGATGTCGGTTTGCAGTAGGGTTTTTGAGCATATACTATATTTAAACAGTATGAATCATCCGGAAGGGAACGATCTATTCATAAGTAACCAGCATGGTTTCAGAAAACATCGTTCTTGTGCAACCCAGCTTGCTCATGATTCGCATGAAGTAATGGCCGCTATCGACAGGGGATCTCAAGTTGATTCCGTATTTCTAGATTTCCGGAAAGCTTTTGACACCGTTCCTCACAAGCGACTTCTAATCAAGCTGCAGATCTATGTGGTATCGTCTCAGTTGTGCGACTGGTTTTGTGATTTCCCGTCAGGAAGGTCGCAGTTCGTAGTAGTAGACAGAAAATCATCGAGTAAAACGGAAGTGATAGCAGGTATCCCCCACGGGAACTGTCCTGGGACCTCTGCTGTTCCTGATCTATATAAAGGACCTAGGTGACAATCTGAGCAGTTCTCTTAGGTTCGCAGATGATGCTGTAATTTAACGTCTAGTAAGGTCATCCAAAGACCAGTATCAGTTGCTAGGCGATTTAGAAAAGATTGCTGTATGTTGTGGCAGGTGGCAGTTGACGCTAAATAACGAAAAGATTCAAATATGGACTGGACTTCTGTATATTCACTAGACTGTAATCCAAAAAATCAACAACTTGAACTTCTGTGGCACGGATGCCATCCTACTTGATATGTAATCAAAGACAACACAATACGATATCTGTTGTATGTAAGAGAAGCTTTTGGCTGAACATATAAACTGATATAAACAGAAGGCTATAGCATGTTGATAGTCATGTTAATAGTGTAAAATTTCCATACAAAATAAAATGGACATACTTATTCACTTTCTTATAACTCTGTAATAACTGGCTGCATTCAGGCGAGGTTTCGTAAGCTGCATGTGTATCTGCGTAATTTTAATTTTTTTTTATAAGAGCAAACCAATGTATCGGATGCTCTTTAGAACACTCATCTTGTTCGTACATCTTTAGCTTAGCAGACTGAAGTGAATTGGGGGGGGGGGGGGGGGAACGGAACAGCTAGGTCATCGAACCCATCGGAGTAGGGAAGGATGGGGAAAGATGTCGGCCGTACCGTTTCGAAGGAACCATCCCTGCATTGGCCTGAGGCGATTTAGAGAAATCACAGAAAATCAGTAGGAAGATTGCCGGACGCGGTTTTGAACCGACATCCTCGCGAGTGCAAGTCCATTGTGCCAACCACTGCGCCACCTTGCTTAAAATAATTATACACAAATTCAAATCTGGTTGCAGATATTTCCTGAAGCATACCAAGTTGCACAAATTCCCATCGACCACACAATTTTATTGTTTACTCAGACTTGTGATGTATTGTTATTTAGGCATCAGGTATGCTAGAAATAGCAATGTTGGTAAAGGATTTTGGTATGTAACGTATTTTTCACATAGTAAAAATTTAAATTCATTTAAAATTAGCTTTGCAATTCACGTCGTTAACCAGTCACTGGTGGACTTAATATGCCACTTACAACAATGTCATGATATCTACGGAACCTATATAAATACAAAACTTCGTGTTAAACATCTTCCTGGCACTGAATGTGTGAGTGCTGTTTGCCTTTCTCTACATTTGTAAAAGTGAACGTGTTTCGTTCAGTTTCTCCTCATTTCACAGCAGATAAGAAAATATTGCTGTGAATCTTTGTCCATTGACAGCACTCTTCTATTAAAGAAGAGTACAGTGGTTTATTTGTGATCTGACAGGAGCATTATTAGCCGGTTTTCAGTTTATGCACGTAAAAGGAAATTATTATTAGTATGGTTAGTTAAAATTAGGTTGAACCATTCTTGTTACACCACTTGTGAAATACCCAGTTCTGTTATCTGTGATAGTACCCATGTTCTCCTTTTTTCACACGTTCTCCGTGTACCCCACGTTTTGCGTGTTTAGAGTGACGCATAAAGCGATGGCGTAAGACGTGTTGCTACCTTATCTTACCCAATGCGATAGCATTACGAGGCAGTTGAGGCTGACACGTTTGTCTTCTCTGATGTGGAAGAATCAGTTTCAGCAGTTGTGACTGAACCATCTGTTGCTGTGTCAGCAACTGTTGTTTCCTCTTCTGGTAAGGCCGATGCATTTGTTGTGGTTGTAGAAATTGTCCCCTCTGATGTCGACTCCACCGCTCACTCACTTGTTTCACTGGGTTCAGTCCTTTCTGTTGTTGATGAATTAGGTACTGTGTTGGTCAACGAAACTTCTTGGCAGACACTCATGGGTCTGTACCGGCAGACGCGACAACGACGGGGAGAACCAGAGCATTTGTAAACGGTAACACCTTCAGAAGCTGGTGAATGCACTTTATCATTTGACAACTTGCTATAGCCAAGGGGGACACTTGTCACCATGTCAAATGAGTCTAGGGTCGACACCAAACTCATGACATTGAAAAGTCCTCTGTGTATTTTGCTAGCACATGGAAATTATCGCACGTAATTTGAATATTCCAGAAACAGTGTAGAAGGTCGTGTGCACCCATATATTTCATTTAGTGTAATGTTCACAACACAACATCTCAGTTAGCAATGTTTTGGATGGTACCTGTCCTTCGAGAGTTGGGCGAAGAGGCCAGTGATGTAATCACTGGTCAGGTAGAAGCTGATTTAGCAGTTAAGCCAAGTGGCCATTGATTCATTACATGACGGACCAGGTCCAATCCAAGCACCCCAGGTAGTGCATTTTATATAGATTAGAAGAAGAGACATATGGCTCGTCTCTTCACAATGGGAATGCCATTTGTAATGATATGAAATCACAGTAAAGAATCTGCGACAGTAAAATGTTGGTTCGAGGACTAGCTCAGTAATGTACAGGGTGTGAAAGGCATAAATGCAGATATTTTTATATGTTGTACCTTTATACGTATACACATCAATATGTTGGTTAGTTCTTCTGCATCAGTCTACCCACGCACTATAATTGATGTTTTCTCCATGGTCGTAACTGCACAACGAAGTGGACTATGCCTTTCGGTGTATAGTACCAGTTTTGCTTTCACACGTACACATATCAATAATTGACCTGTCACACAGGGTGAAAATGAATGTTAGTGGTGTACTTGTACAACATTTCCGTGGAGGTACTACTACACTGACAGGAAATGTAGGAATTTTAATAGCCATAATTATTAGGCTACAATCGACTTAAATACTGATTCAGTATTCTTCACTACACCGTCCTCAGTCACCAGTAGACATGTCTGCCTTACACCCATTTACCTTGTATAGCAAATGGTCAAACACCTCACATATAATAATGAGTAATGAAACTTTTTTTAAGGACTGCGTATTATCTTGCTACTTCCGCATGTCTCCATCCTTATCAAAGATTATTTTCTGTATCCGCAGTCCACCATCCGACGAGTGGTGGAGGGTACTCCGTACCCCTGTCCGTCGTCTCCTTTCCTGATCCGCTAAAACACAGAGCGAGAGGAAAATGTTTGTTTATGTGCCTCCGTATGTGTGCTAATTTCTCGTAATTTATCTTCACGGTCCTTGTGGGAAATATACTGTGGCGGCAGTAGAACCGATCTTCTGTCACCTTCAAATGTTGGTTCACCCAATAGGGTTCCTGGTACATAACGACTCCATCCCTAACGGAATTCTCATTTTAGATCCTTCACCAATGCGCTCGGGCCTGTTAGTAAAATATCTATCTGCCCGTCTCTGAATTGCTTCGATGTCTTCCTTTAATGTGACCCAGTATGGATCCAAAAACTGGAGCAGTACCCAAGAATAGGTTGCACTAGCATCCTATATGTGGTCTCATTTACTTATGATTCTCACATTAAATAGAATTCACGAATATTTTCTTCGATGACTTTAATGAAGGAATTTCGAGGATTAAGTTTAATAACTCCGTCTTACTGTCCCTATAATCGGTACCTTTGGCATTTTCCCTCCAAGATACTGATTGTGTCTTGCCTACAGCATTCTTCACGTACCATCAGAATCACTCTCTAATTTATGCCAGGTTTCAAGAGAAACTTTCGTGGTGGAAACTGTTATTAGCATCTCGCATTGAAGTCTGCGCAACGTTTCGAGCTTCTGTAGAAGATCCCAAATTTTTTAGATTTTGTTTTCATTTAAATCTGGCATGCTTGTTCCGTTGTTTCCGCAACTTTGTCCCTACCCGTTTCATGTACCAAGAGGAATCAGCTCCATCAGCTACGTCGTTTGTTAACTTATTTAGTGTAAATCTCTCAATTGCAGACGATACTATTTCTTTGAATTAAAGCCTCATTTGGAAGGATTAGAGCTTGTGTTTCAAGAATGAGTCAAGAGAATATTTATCTGTTTCCTGAATATATATATTTTTCGTTCATTTTTAGGGTATTTAGTCTCTCTGCGACAGCTCTGTGTCACTAATCCTTTTATCCGTTTTGATGCTCGTTATTAGCTCAAAATAATTTGCTGCCAAGATGTCAAGTATGTTTTAACAACCGTTTACTATTCGAGTCGGCTTTTGAACTAACAGATGGAAATAATATACAGAGAATGCGTATAGCACAATTCTGCATGATGTTTTATCCGTACCTCCGTATAAAAACACGTATTTTCGTTAAGATATATAAAGTTAACTGAAGTCACCACCAAATATAACTGTATGAGCCGGATAGGTGTTATTATATTATTTAAGTTGGGCAGTCACTAATAGGACCCAATTATTACTTTATTCCAGTTGCCACGAATGATTTCTTATCAAATTTATTAAATTTCGGTACAAAAGTAATTAATTCTAACAGCCACAGACGTGCCACCATCAACTGTGTTTAGCCTATCCTTTCACAAAACTGTAAAGTCCTTATCAAAAATTTCGTCCCACATTGCCTTCTGCGTCTATTTCACACAGAGGTGTTTGTCTGTTAGCACTGACAACTTTACGAAAACGTCGCTGCTCGCGGTCGTTAAGTGAAGGCCGACAGCCGATGTATCGTTCATGGTGATCGGTAATGGCTGCAGTTTGGAATTCCTGGCACGCTCTTGACACTGTGGATCTCGCTATACTAAATTCCCTGACGATTTGTGAATTTTAATGTCCCAGGCTTCTAACTCCAGACACCAATGCATGTTTAAAGTTTATTAATTCCCATCGTACGGCTATAATCACGTCGGAAGAATTTTCCCAATCATCACTTGAGTCAAAATGACATCTCCGCATTCACACTGCGCTTTCACCCCTTGTGTACATGATACTACCGCTATCTGTATATGTGCTATCGCTTTACTATGTCTTTTGTCAATCCAAGTGTATTTACAAATTAGTTACAGGAGAAGCTACATCCAAATGTGTACCAGCTGACAAGCATGAGGTGCGAAGATTGAAAAGTTTGACCCATGGTACATTGAACATGCTTGGGACGGTGAATTTGACGCTTAAAATAGCCAGAAATCGCTTAGGAGGATACAAACTTCAAATCTGAAGAAGGTAAGAAACGTCCGTTATAATAGTTTTCTAGGAAGATATAGCCTCACAAGTGAGATAGTGGTCATTATCTATATGGGTAGACAGTTAGAAGTGACTGAGAGTAATATACCGTTGTGGAACGTACACGACGATAAGATACTGAAAGAGCAAACGAAACCAAGAAATGTTACTTGACAATTGGGAGCACGAATTGGCCATCAGGACTATAGGATGTGATAAACGAGAAAAGAAAATCGGACGAGTCGCAGGAAAGGAGTTTCAAATGGTGGAACATTGTCAGCGAGAATTAGGGACCAAGGTGACGAAAGAAAAAGCAAGCTTCGCGGCCGAAAGGAAACAATCGGATCAAGGGACGGGAAGGTCATGTGGAATCGAATAACGAAATACTGCATTACTCCAGAATGCGAAGAAATGACCATGTCGAAACAGAAGCCCTACTACCAATCATACGAAGAGAATGAATTATAAGTTATGCCGGTCGGAGTGGCCGAGCGGTTCTAGGCGCTACAGTCTAGAACCTCGCGACCGCTACGGTCGCACGTTCGAATCCTGGCTTGGGCGTGGATTCGTGTGATGTCCTTAGGTTAGCTAAGTTTAAGTACTTCTAACTTCTAGGGGACTAATGGTCTCAGAAGTTACGTCCCATAATGCTCAGTGCCATTTGAACCACTATTACAAACGTTCATTTTTACAGATCTGAAAATGGTTCAAATGGCTCTAAGCTCTATGGGACTTAACATCTAAGATCATCAGTCCCCTAGAAGTTAGAATTACTTAAACCTAACTAACCTAAGGACATCAAACACGTCCATGCCCGATTCAGGATTTGAACCTGCGACTGTTGCGGTCGCGTGGTTCCAGACTGATGTGCCTAGAACCGCTCTACCACACTGGCCGTTTGTGCATATCCCAATGTGTTTCATTTAAAAGGTGACAGATTGTCATTTACCGAAACTATTAGGCATATACAACCGGTATGAGAAGAACATAAAAGTCAAATTATGCACTGGTCATGGACGCACGACGGGAATTAACGAACTTTAAACGTGGGACAGTGGTTGGAGCTAGAAGCCTGGAACATTCCATTTCGGATTTCGTCAGGGAATCTAATACATAGAGATCCACAATGTCAAGAATGTCACGAGAACACCAAATTTCATGTATTACCTCTGACCACTAACAACGCAGTGGCCGACGCTCTTCACGTAAGGACCGCGACCAGTGGCGATTGCAATAGTTGTCAGTGCTAACAGACAAGCAACATCGAGTGAAATAGACCCTGAAATCAGTGTGGGACGTCCAACAAACGTATCCGTTAGCACAAAGCGGCGAAAGTTTGCTTTTATGGCCACGATACGCCATCACTTGCCGCACCCCTCCTTGGAACATTACCTTATCGCCTGCACCCTAGAAGACAGATATTTTCTTTTTTTTGTTTTTTGTGACGTCCGAACGTGGATGTTTCCACACCATTCTCTGCTAGTGGGATTCCGGCGTGAAATGCAGCACTCATGTTTTATCACCAGTAACAAACAGTTCCAGGATGTCATAGCACTTCTAGGATTACCGTTCCAGATGATTCAGTGAAGACATCATTCGCTTGCCTTTCATCATGTTATCCGACGCTTAGCAGCATGAAACCTTCCCATCCATATCTTAGTATCTGTGAATGGTATAAAATGGGTATATCACCTTCGTACTAAGGGTAGCACTGCCTGATGTAGTAAATGAGACCGAGAGATAGCAAAATTGTAGGTACACGTCAATAGGCAGAAGACATACTATTGAAATAGAAGTGAATGACATAAACTTTCAATTAAATTTAAGTGAGGTTTCCTTCTATTGAATACCAAATCATCATGTTAGCATGCACAGTGATGACTTGTCTCTGGATCATTAGTTGAAGTTATTAAGCCTGGAATGTTCAAGTGCACGGGCTTCCTCAGGATTATATTACCATCATCAACGATCGTCGAAGTTATCAGTATCACCTGAAAGTTAGTAACGTAAGTAAATCTTAGAACTATTCATGAAAACTTAGTAGCGCAAAGAGAGCGGATTTGAAGGTTGTTCAACAAGACAAGGAGAAACTATAGCACCTAAATATTTGTAAGAAGAATTGTAATATGTTGATTAATGGGGTCACACACAATGTGGAAAGGTCGCAAGTAACGCGATCCATAAAATGATAAATTAATGTATCCTTAACTTTGTATGATAATTTAGCAAAATTTTGTTCGGAACCTTGGACGAGGCGAATGTCGCTTATTATAAAATGCACACACATATGATCGAATCTAGATCAGAACAACTGTGGAAAATGTCAAAGTGCAAGTGCCTGTAGTGAATGCCCCTTGTCTGGTCTGACTTGGATGGTAAATTCGATCAGCAGAAATGGGAAGTTGCTTAAGAATGGTATGAGAGAAGTGGAACATTTCACACGCACTGTCTTAGAACTACAGATGTGACTCTGAAAAGAACTACAAGTCATTGAGCCAGTTATGTATAGAATATGAAGAGTTAGTGATTGCAGTAGTTCACACACAGAAAGACTACCTGCACCATACGTGGTAAATTCGGTAGAGAATGTTAAATACCTAAGGCTAATCCAAGCGGAAGAGAAATGTAAGGTTTCAATTACCTCTAATTGTAAATTATGTAGGTGTAGTCTATTGAATGCCAAGAATCTACGTGTATTTGGTACCATTGATGTTTAGGATATTTAATTGATATTAACTTAAGTGAGAATTTTAGACAATTATAATTTTATGTTGACTAGTTATTACGACAGCTGGTAACGAATAGAAATTATGTAAGGAGAGAGATAAAAGGAGGAAAACTTATTACCATACTGTTGTGGAAATTACGATGTATGACCGAGAAAATTGAAATGGCCTTACAATGGAACAGGCATTGTCCTAATAATAGTATTAAATAAAAATTAATTCATAGGCTAAAAGTTAATGGACACATTCATGTGTCAATAAATGGTTGTATGTAGTTCCTGGTGTGGAAGATAATACCATATTTTATAATAGATGTTCATCTCAAGCTGTTGAAGTAAATGAAATCTGGAAGTATGGTGAAAGGTAGGGTCCTGATATATTCAATTGGTCAAAGTGGTACAACAAATTATAATTGGTCCTATTGCTACATATCCTAAGTACAACCTTAGTTATGATAGAAGTTGTATCTTTGCGTTATTCCGAATGTGATTGTTACAACATTTGCATAAGAAATTATTTAATGAAATTTGAGGTGGTGACTATTGCTTTCTCTTTCTAAGAGAACGACTGTAGTGAGTTCATCAGAGAAACAGAATTACCGTTGCGAGCAGGAGGACAGATGACAAAATAGTGACGTAAGAAAGACTTCGTAGAGAAACAGATGGCTCAGTAATCCCAAGAAACCGACGATAGTGTACAAAATGTAGCTGCGTTCTTTCAGGATCATCTAAACAATCCATGTACAACTTTTATAGTAGTACTGCTACCTTGTGTAGGGCCCATTAATGTATTTCTGCGGGGAGCTGTCAGGACCGGCACTATTTTAGTTAAAAGTGAGAAAATAAGTTGGGCAGTGCACTGGGCCTTCTTGGAAGGCGCCAATGGGTGTGCTGAGCACGAGGAACACGACCAGAGCAAAGCCGAGTAATTGTAAACGAGAACGTCTTCCGAAGCAAATTTTTAGGTTAGAGGGTTTCAGTAAACCACAGAAAGGGCGTCCGTCTAAACGGGGCCAGGTTAAAACACAGAAAGGTAGTTGCAGAAACGATCGGTGTTGTAATTGTGAATTGTCATAACTGTGTTGGGAAAGAACAAGAGTTCCAAGCCCTAATAGAAAGTACTGAAGCGCAAGTAGTTATAAGTTCTAAAAGCTGGATAAAGCTGGAAATAAAGTTAGCAGAATTTTTTTTAAATGATTTAACAGTGATCAGAAAGGATAGATTAAATACAGTTGTGATGGATTATTTATTGCTCTCAGAAGTTGTTTACCTTGTAGTGAAATTGGAGTAGATATTTCCTGCGAATTAGTATGTCAGATTAAACTATTAATTGGATCGTTTTACCGACCACCCGACTCAGAACATATATTGCTGAAAAATTCAATGAAAACATGAGTCTCATTTCAATAGGTACCACAATCATGCAATTATAGTCGTTGGTGACTTAATTCTACCATCGATATGCTGGAAAAATTACACATATAAAGCCGGCGACAGGCAAAAAGAGTCATCCGAAATTGTACTGAAAATTATTTTCAACCAGTACTTCATGAGCCAACTCGATACATAAATGGTTGCGAAAGCATACTTGACCTCTTAGAAGCAAATAATCCCGTACCAATTGGGAGTATCATGACGAATGCAGGGATTAGCGACCACAAGGCGGCTTCTGCTAGGCTGAATACCGTAACACCCACAACCATCAAAAGGAAAAGCAAAGTACATCTATTTATGAAAGCCGGTAAAAATGCTCATAATGCCTCTTTAAGAGGCAGTCTCCACTCCTTCAGATCTGATCATGTTAGCGTAAAAAGTATTTGAAATGATTTCAATGAGATAGTATCGAAGGCTGTTGAGAGATATATACCACATAAAGTAATAAGTGATGATACGGGACCTCCATGCTACACAAAACGGGTGAGATAGCTGTTGAACGAGCAACGAAAAAAGCACTCCAAATTTAAAAGAACGCAAAATCCCCCAGATTGGCAATGTTTTGCAGAACTTCAAAATATATTGCGTACTTCAGTGTGAGATACTTTTAATAATTTCCACAACGAAACTCTTTCTCGGGATCTGCAGAAAACCCAAAGACAGTCTGGTCACACATAAAGCACATCAGTGGCAAGACGCGGTCAATACCTTCACTGAGCAATAACAACGGTGAAGCCACTAATGACAGTACCACTAAAGGAGAGTTATTAATCATAGCTTTCCGAAACTCCTGCACCAAAGAAGATGAAGTAAACGTTCCTGAATTCCAATAAAGAACAACTACGAAAATGTGAAACATAGGAATTGATGTCCCCGGTGTAGTAAATCTGTAAGTAGGCTGTTTACGTTTTTTTATTGGTAACGCCACATAGCGCTCTGTATGAAAAATTGCTGGCTGTACTGTGTGCAGTCAGTGGCTGGTTGGCATTGTTGTAATATTCGCCATTGTAGTGTTGGGCAGCTGGATGTTAACAGCGCGTAGCGTTGTGCAGCTGGAGGTGAGCCGTTAGCAGTGGTGGACGTGGGGATAGAGATGGCGGAGTTTTGAAATTTGTAAGACTGGATGTCATGAACCGCTATATATATTATGACTTTTGATGATATTAAGGTAAATATATCATTTGGTCTCTATTAAATACATTCATTTGCTAACTATCCCTGTCAGTAGTTAGTGCCTTTCGTAGTTTGAATCTTTTATTTAGCTAGCAGTAGTGGCGCTCGCTCTATTGCAGTAGTTAGAGTAACCAAGATTTTTGTGAGGTAAGCGATTTGTGAAACGTATAGGTTAATGTTAGTCAGGGCCATTTTTTTGTAGAGATTTTTGAAAGTCAGATTGCGTTGCGCTAAAAAAATATTGTGTGTCATTTTAAGCATAGTCTTGTATAATTGTTCTAAGGGGACGTTTCATATGTCGACCCTTAGCCGAGGATACCTCACTGGAATCGTCTGATTTTTTTCTTGTAGTTTGTGTAATTAGTGTAGATTTTATTTATTGCTAGCGCGTAAATGTAAGGAGAATCTCTTTTGTAATTGTAGTCTTTCATTGTTGTTCAGAAAACAGTTGTGGCATGCATGTCGGTTTACACCAAGTATTTCGCAGCTGCGGTTGCAATTAACTAGATATTATTTTCAGTTCTACGTTAACGTGTTCTCTTATTTTTGCCTCTTCAAATTGTGCTTTTCTGTGTTATCGTGGGAAATATTGTGACAATAATGGCGTGTGAAAAACGTAATACTAGGCTTCAAAGTAAACTGAGAAATGACAGTGAAGACGAAAGCAGTGTGTTAGCGCCACCATGTAATGAATTAACTAATGTTCAAAGTTTAGTTTGGTAATTGTGCATAGGGAAATGGAGCAGGCTGCAAATAATGGTGTAGGCAGTGAAACAATTAGTGAACAAGGAAGCATTATCGATCGGTCGGTTGGCAACACCTCGCCTCAGGATTCCGAAATGACAGGACACACTCTTGCAAATGCTGTGGATTCAGATTTTGCGTCCTCGCCGGTTTCTCAAATAAATCAAGACACATTTTATGCTTTTCAAAATGCGAATATTGCTGGTTCAAATGCACTGCCGAATAGTACTAAGGAACATGTTTCAGACACCAGTGCACTGTTTTTACAGTTAATGCAACAAATGAGAGAAAGACTACAAAACTTAGACACAACGCTTGAACAAAATCAGAAACAAATGGGACAAAATCTTCAAACGTTAGACACAATGGAACAAAATCAGAGACAAAGACAGCAAAAGCTTCAAAAGTTACACACAAACGAAACAAAATCTTCACATGTTAGACACAATGGAGCAAAAGCTTCATACGTTAGACTCAGTGGAACATACGCTTGAACAAACACTTGAAGATTTAACTACTGAGTTGCACAAAATCGAATCGAAATGTCAAAAAGGCTTTAATGACGTAGAAACACAATTTTGTGAGTATTTTCAACCTATTTTTTCGCGACATGAAAATGCATTACAGAATCACGAATCAGCCATAATAGAACTGCAAACTATTGTTCATGAAAATCATGAGACCTTCCAAGCCAAATTTGACTCAGTTGCATCTACCGATTCGGTTATGCAACTTGCAAAATCTCAACAAAACTTAAAGGACACAGTAGATACGATTTCAACACAAATGGACACTCTGAAATTTGATTCAGAAAAACACACTGAGGAAATAAGTGCACTATCGGAGAAAGTAGCCGAACTTTCGGATCAGTTCATTAACTTATCTGCAAAGGTAGATGATGATCTGAATGACACAAAAGAGTGCGAACAAATTAGGAAATTCAAACAAAATCAGAATCAAATTAATACGCAACACCAAAGAGAAATACGGGTAGTACAAGATCAGCTGACACAGGTAATACAACAATTACGTTTTTCAGAGGACACTCGCGCTCCAACACAGGAAGAGGGACTTAGAAATACGGAAAAGCCACAAAATAATAACACAGGCCATTCCGGAAATTATTAAAGAAATTGGCAAGGTGCACCGAATTTTGAGATGGAACCGCCGACACAACGTAACAATGACCGATATGCTACCCCTCCGACACGCTGATATTGACGATAAGCTGTTCAGTACTAGACGTAAATTCAAAACATTTAAGAATTCACTCAACGACACTCATCCACAAACGTGGCTCCATCAATTCTGTCATTGTTTTCCTCCTAACTGGTCATTAGAGCACAGAATAGAATTTATGTGTGGCTACTTAGAGAATGAACCAGCTATAAGAATGTGGTCGGTCATTCACGATTGTCACAGTGAAGGAGAATTTTATCATGCCTTCCTATCAGCATATTGGTCTCAAGCTACACAAGACCGAGTAAAACACAGCATCATTATGATGAAACATTTCGAACAAACTGAATTTTCCAGTCTTGCGAAATATTTTGAAGACATGTTACATGAGAATCCATACAGCTACTCAGAACTCATCCGCATTTGCTTAATTAAATTACCGGAACAATTACGACAGATTATTTTGGCAGGACGTTGCAAAGAGGACATTGAAGCTTTTCAGGGACTGTTACAAGAATTGGAAATAGACACTGACAATCGCAGAAGACGAAAACAAGAGCACAACAATTACAGGTCACGAAACTTCCTGGCAGATTAAAACTGTGTGCCCGACCGAGACACGAACTGGGGACCTTTGCCTTTCGCGGGCAAGTGCTCTACCAATGAGCTACCGAAGCACGACTCACGCCCCGTACTCACAGCTTTACTTCCGACAGTACCTCGTCTCCTACCTTCCAAACTTTACAGAAGCTCTCCTGCGAACCATGCAGAGCTAGCACTCCTGAAAGAAAGGATATTGCGGAGACATGGCTTAGCCACAGCCTGGGGGATGTTTCCAGAATGAGATTTTCACTCTGCAGCGGAGTGTGCGCTGATATGAAACTTCCTGGCAGATTAAAACTGTGTGCCCGACCGAGACACGAACTGGGGACCTTTGTCTTTCGCGGGCAACTGCTCTACCATCCGAGCTACCGAACCACGACTCACGCCCGGTACTCACAGCTTTACTTCCGCCAGGACCTCGTCTCCTACCTTCCAAACTTTACAGAAGCTCTCCTGCGAACCATGCAGAACTAGCACTCTTGAAAGAAAGGATATTGCGGAGACATGGCTTAGCCACAGCCTGGGGGATGTTTCCAGAATGAGATTTTCACTCTGCAGCTGAGTGTGCGCTGATATGAAGTTTCTGTAAAGTTAATCGGCTTTACCTTCTGTTAGACAACAGTTCGGAATTTTATACGCAACTAGACACTAACTATCACTCTGCAAGTACTGACAGGGATGATATCGACGACATATTTGAAACTAATGAGTTAATTCAGAATAAAATTCAAACAATTGAGAATTCTAATGACACTGATAGGCAGGACACTTTTGAGATTTTATTTATTTATTTATTTATTTATTTATTTATTAATGCATTTATTTTACCTGGCAAGATTAGGGCCTTCAGGCCCTCTCTTACACCTAACCAGGCATATTAGATTGAACGAGTTACAGTTTCTACATAACATTAAGGACATATAACGAATTATGCAGTATTGATGTTACAGAAAAAATAGATATTATAACAGTAGTACAATGATAATTATAAGAATAAAACAATTATAACAATCAAGAATAATAATAATAATAATGACCATGCATATGAAAGTAAACATACATTTCTTTTGTGAATGTCAGTCCCATTGTTAGTTGGGAATTTTCTCGTTATGTTCTTGCAGCTTGTGAGTTATTCTCATTGAGCAAAGACATAATAAAATAGAATAGGGTGAAAGAGATATATAAGAGGTAGATAGGTTAGAGGAAGAGAAATAGAATGGTAAAATTTGAAGCTGTGATGGAGAGGAGAAAGAAAGAGATGGGAGGGGCACAACAATGGTGGTTATACCATCCCTAATTTGTAAGTTTTGAGTTCCCTCTTGAATGTTGAGTAGTTCTGGATAAGACGCAGATCACAGGGTAGCGCGTTCCATAGTCGTGTGGCTGAGATGGAGAATGGCACAGAAAAAGATTTTGTGTTATGTAAAGGTACAGCCAAGATGATAGACGTATCCGATCTGGTATTGCGATTGTGGAATGATAGTAGGTGTTTAATGTGAGAAGATAAGTATTGGGGGCACCAGTGGCTAAGAAATCGATGAAATATGCACATCGTGTGCCTTATGTGGGCGCATCCATCCTAGCTGGGAGTATGAAGGACTGATATGATCATACAACCGAATATTGCACACATATCTAACGCAAGCATTCATCACTAGCTCGAGGCATCTAGAATTTTGACATTTGTGCCGTGTTGAACTACATCGCAGTAGTAAAGATTAGGCAAGACTAGTGTTTGTACTAATTTTTGTTTAACATGGGTTGGAAATGTTTTTCTAAATTTTTGAATTGCATGTAGGAAGGAGAGCGATTTCCGGCAAGCTGTGACTGTTTTTTCTTACTAGTTTAGGCGTTCATCCAATTTTATTCCAAGGTCTTATACTGTTTTTGTGAATGGTAGTTGGGTACCATTTAGGAGTATTTTAGGGACTGTTTCGCGAAAGTACCAGCTGATTAACTTTGGATAAGATATAAGTATGACCTGGGATGTCTTGGGGTTTAGTTTCAGACCTAGGTTCTGTGCCCATCGAGAAACGGAGCAAAGATCTGCGTTCATACTCGCTATTGCGCCAGCAATGTTTTTGGGGCTTGCGCTTATGTACAGTTGGATGTCGTCGGCATAAAGATGGTAGTTGCAGGAGTGAATCACTGAAGAAATATCATTAATGTATGAGAAGAGTAGTGGACTAAGGACGGAGCCTTGGGGAACTGCAGAGGGCACACTTTTCCATGATGACTTTTCCGACCCACAAATGACTTGTTGACTTCTGTTTTTGAGGTAGCTGTCGAACCAGTGTATTGCGCTGTTTGAGAAATTCAGCTGTTTCGTTTTAATTAGTAATTTATCGAAATCAACTGTGTCAAAAGCCTTGCTAAAGTCAAACAGTGTTAGGATAGTAGCTTCACGTCTGTCCATAGCATGTTTAATGTCATCAGTTACTTTGATTAATGCAGTTGCTGTACTATGGTGCTTTCAAAAGCCTGACTGATATTCGTCATGAATGTTATGAGTTTTAAGGTAATCCGTCAGCTGCTCATGGACGATGTATTCTATGGCTTTAGATATGGCAGGTAGTATGCTGATCGGCATGTAGTCACCTGGTGACTTAGGGTTGTCAGTCTTGAGTATAGGCTCAATTAAACTTTGCCTCCACTCAATAGGATGTGTACTACTGACATGAGACAGGTTGAAGATGTCTGTGATAACTGGAATAATAGAGTCTACGACGTTCTTAATCATGCCAATGCTCACTCCATCATATCCTACTGCCTCAGAAGAGATTCTCATAATTGCCTTGTGTACTGTGCAGTTAGTGACATGTTTCAGGAAAAACTTGTTTCTCGAGAGATTGGTAATTTGTCGCTACGTGCCAGTTCACAGCTGTTGAGAAGAAATCGTTTAATTCTTCTGCAGACGCTTGATAAACAGCGTCAGATCTTCGCTTCCCTGTACCGAAACTGCGCAGCTTTTTCTACAGTACAGCAGGTTTTGATATGCCGCTTACGACAGAGCCGCCATGTGTGATTTTGGCATTCCTAACGCTTTGCTTGGTTCTGTTTCGGAGTTTCCTATGAGCTTCGTACGCCTTGGGAGTTGGGTTACGCTTGAAGGCCCTATGTGCAGCATCACGTTTATTTATTAACTGGCGTAATGCAGTGGTGAGTCACAGCGCGGGAGCTCTCTTTACCTTGCCAGTGCGTTGAGGAGCATGTTTATCATACAGTGCAATAATTTTGCTACATAATCCCCCAATTTTTCCTTCTAAAGTCGGTTCATTGCTTATATCCTGCCAAGGGATATCTGAGCAATCCTTTTGAAGAGCGTCATGGTTAACATTTTTTAAGTTTCTGTAGGTTACCAGGTGAGATTTTTCTTTGGTAGTATGCATTGAGTAATTTAAGAATATCACGTCATGAAACAGAGAGTCCTGCAGCGGATGTCTGGTTGGCGCGGATTATTTTATCTGGTCGCTTTGTTGTTATTATATCTATAAGTGTGTGGCTTTGTGGCGTGTGATGAGTTGGGTCCAACGTTGTTAAACTCATATCATTGGAGTGGATCAGCCGCCTTAGTTTTTCGGCAGAGGGAGATTTTAACTGTAAGTCGATGTTTGTGTTGCCCATAATGATTATGTGTTCATACTGTGTCACGAGTGAGGACAGGGCAGACTGAAAGAAGGACATGGCACCGACGTTTGGAGGTTTATAGTTTACTCCAATTAGCAGTTTCTGATTTGATGTTTTTATTTCGAAAGACAAGAACTCTGCTTCTCCTTCGCCCATTGCATCCGATGTGCATAGTATAGTATATGTCAGATCAGAGCGAACATAGGCACCCACACCACCCCCGTGTCCTGTTTCACGATCTGCCCTTAGGAGAGAGTAACCAGCGATTCGGATAGCGTCGGAAGAAATTTTTGGTTTCAACCAAAGCAGCAGCTGGCAGAACAGGTCACAGAACTCATTGAAGTGAGCCGTTAGCGACTGCGCATTCGCGTGGGCCACAAAGAGCCCGCCGCCGGAACCGGTCCGTCCCATTGTGGCTGCCTGTAGGACCGAGGGCGCTCCGTTTACCTTTTGGCTGGAAGAGGGGCAAGAGCTGGATTTCACGGGGAAGACATATATACAGGTGTGTCCAAGGTCATGACTGACTCAAGCATCTCTGGACTATCGGAGAAGGGAGCGAAAAGAAAGATGGAAAGCGGCAGTAGTGGTTACGAAAAAGATAATACTAGTAGTAGTGGTAGTGACGAAGATGAAAATAACAGACATAGAAAGACGGTTGTAAGGAGATTCCTGTTAATGGAGAATGTTAATTCCCATTTGACTGACAATATCAATGAGCACTTATGATAGACAAATGAAGAAACAATATTTTTGTGAAACAATTGACTGATTTTAAATAGGGTACTTATTGTACTTATAGAAATAACGGAGCAGTGTTTAAGCTAAAAAAATTGAAAGAAAGAATAAAAATTAACTTATATTAGACAGATTACAATTTGAGACTTTGTGTCTCTAGAGATTTCGCTCAGTATTTCAGTTCGAACATGTTTGTCACCGTTTTCCTCCATCATTCGGTCTTGTTTACGATCCTGCCATTCTGGGTCCATACATTTTGGAAGGCCGAACTTTGTGATCGCAGCGTTCAAAACTTTTAGCCTTTCGCGCGTCAGGTCTTCCCTCAGGGTAACTCCATTCTTGGCGAGTTTTCTTTTCTGAGCAAACACTTCAGCTCTTTTCCGGTAAGACACAAATTTAATTATTATGGGCCTGGGTTTCATGGCACCTGGTATCATGCGCCCAACACGGTTGCTTCTGTCAATATCGGCCACGTCAAGTTTCTCACGCACAAGGCTAATGGCCAGTTCGATGGTGTTTTCACGATCGTTTTCAGCTACCCCGAACAAGCGCAAGCTGTTCCTTCGCTGATACTGCTCAATTTCATCGATGGCAGCAGACATTTTAGCTTCTAGGTCGTCGGCTTTTTTCTCTTGTGCGGCCAGGGACTTTCTAAGAGACTGGATTTCGGTGCTGTTGCTCACGACAAACTCTTGCAGTTTGTCCATGACCGCGGCCGTCACAGAGTCCGTGATGGATTGGACAATTACGTCTAGCGTGTCTTTGCTGTATTCCACAGTTTTTACTCACAGTACAGGAACAATCAAGGGATTTCAGTACCAATTTCGTGTTCGTGAGCATACTAAATTTTGTGGTAGACCATACGTATTTCCAGCACATTATAGGGACCGTGTTAGAACAAAAATACAAACTATGCTTCACGAGGGCATTATTGAGCCTACAGTAAGCTCATAAAACAATCCATTACATGTTGTTGAGAAGAAAAATGGATCGATGAGGCTTGTCTTAGATTCGAGACAAATCAATACTACCATTATTCCTGAAACAGACAGGCTTCAAACATTACAAAAACTTCTTCAAAATTTTAATGGTGTAAAAGTGTTGTCTTCTATTGATATCAGATCCAGCTTTTATCAGATCGAACTTCATCCAGAATGTAGAAAATACACAGCTTTCCTTTGTTCTGGCGTTTGTTATCAGTTTCGGAAACATCCTGTTGGTTTGAACATTTCTTCGGCAGCATTCATTCGTGGGCAAATTCCATATCACCTGAATTCTTAAAACGTCACATCAACTTATATGTGTATGATATTCTAACAGCAGAAGACTCATGGGAACAACATAATCACATCCTCAACAGTTTGTTACTTATTTTTGCAGAATCTGGAATTACAGTTAACTTGGAAAAGTCTGACTTCGGTAGGTCAAAGTTGAGGTATTTGGGACATATTATTTCTTATGAAGTCATTCAGCCGGATCCTGAAAAGTTAGAATCAATCAGAGGCATTCCAGTTCCATCCACAAAAAAACAAATCCGAAGTTTTCTAGGTCTCGTGAATTTTTACCGTCGTTTTCTGAATATACAAACTCTACTTACACCAAAATTTTGTTCTCTCGCTGGAAAAAATACTATTTGGAACTGGACCAACAAGCACAGTTGGGATTCAATTCTTTGAAAGAATCGCTACTTAACGCGCCAATACTGGTTCATCCAGATCTCTCACAAGATTTTTGCCTTAGCACGGATTCTTCTAAAGCCGGTCTTGGTGCCCATTTATTTCAAGAAGCGACAGAAAATGACATTAAGGTTCAGAAAACCATTGAGTTTGCTAGCAGAGTGCTAACAAAATCTGAAAAATTTATTCCGTTACTGAATTGGAAGCTTTAGCTATCGATTGGGCATTTAAGAAATTCCGTTTCTTTCTTTTTGGCAAGCACATAAAAGTATACAGTGATCATCGTGCATTACAATTTCTTATATCTTCAAAATTAAACCACGACAGGTTAAAACGTAGGGCATTGTTTCTGCAAGAATTCCACTTCACAATAGTCTACATTCCTGGCAAGGAGAACATTGTTGCGGACGCACTGTCACTCGCACCGTCTGGGCTTGAGGAAAGTAACACAGAAAGCAAACTAGAGAAAAATTTCAGTATTTTTTACATTCAGAAAGTCGCCTTTGAAAACTTCATCACCACATCTTTAAAGGACATTGCTAATGAACAAGATAAAGATCCGATTTGGAAAGACATCAAAAGTAAATGGCATGAAAAGACACACACACAGATTCGGCATTATTATCTGGTTAGGAACAACATACTGTTCAAACGGTGCACTGTTGATGACAAGCTATGGGTACTTTGCATTCCAGATGATTTCGTTAATAAGCTCATTTGGTACATTCATTTCAGCTATGCACATTTTAGTCCACGAAAATGATATCATATTCTTCGAACGACTTGTTATTTTAAAAATATGGAAAAGAGAATTCGAAGAGTCTTGTCTATTTGTAAACTTTGTCAAAAGGCGAAACCATCTACTGTCTCGCAACGTGGTCCATTGTTTCCTATCGTTCCTTCTCAATTAAAAGAATGTGCTGCTGTTAATCTCTTGGGACCGCTTGTCAGAAGATCTAATGGATTTTCGTACGTTCTAGTCGCTGTTGAACTTAGTTCAAAATTTGTTTCTTTCACTCCATTACGTAAGTCTGTATCCAACACCTTTGTTACGTGAAGTTGGACACATCAGTAAAGTCATTTCAGATAACGGACCGCAATTCAAATCTGCTGTTCTGTCACGCATGCTCCGTAACCTTAAAATCAAATCTGTTTTTATTTCATTGTACTCACCACATTGTAACCCGTCTGAATGGATTATGAAAGAAATCAATAAGCTTTGCAGACTTTAATGTCACAGAAAGCATCAGCATTGGGACAGATATTGACACTTATTTCAAAACGTGCTGAATGAAATGGCTCATGACTCCACTGCTTTACCACCTGTTCATGTTCTGAAGAATAAAGAACCACCGAACAGATTCAGAGAGCTTGTACCTTTCCCGAATACACGTAAACTTCGACACAAAGACATAATTGATTTGGCTACTAAAAATATAAGTTCTGCTGCAGACAAAAGGAGAAAATTACATGGTAAAGCAAACGGAAAGAAATTATATATTGGTCAGAAAGTTCTCATTAAAGCTCATTCATTGTCACATAAGAAGAAACACTTGAGTAACAAATTCTTTCTAGTTTACAATGGACCTTACAGAATCCAACGTATGCTACATGATAATTGTGTTGAAGTTGAAACACTGCGTACTAAGAAGAGTAAAGGTTTACACCACATTTCACATGTAAAACCGTTTATTGAAATATAATCTGCTTTTTAACTTTGTCTTTGCCATAAAACATTTCACTTCACATTTCTAGTATGCTTTGTCACACTGAGAAACTGTTAACATGCAACAATGTTTTGAAGTTAACTATCCAGTCTAGAACCTGGGGAACATTTTCAAACAGAAAATATGAATGCATTATTATAGTGAACAGACGACACAGTTTTGTTATTCGTACATTCTTGCTTATTAGTTGCACGATTACGTAACAACTATAAGGCTTACATACTTAGAACATATACTGTTAATGAGATTTTAACTAAACATTTTGGTTTAGGAGAAAAGACATTCGTTATTCAAAGTACTTTCAGTGAGATTAAAGATGAATTAGCATTTGGTTTCTTTGATAGCTACACGATTATATCACGACGCTACAAGAAGAGCGAAAATTTTTTGGGACACTATTATATTTAAAGGATTTTGTTTCTACTGATCTGTAACGCAAATTATTGACCTGTGAAATATTTTTATATGAGACTGTCACTGTAGCGGAAACTGCTGTCGCAAATATTTCGGTAAGAGAGTTAAGTGACAAGCTGTACATTATGCGTCGTGGGCACACAGCTGTTCGACAGACGCCTTGAAAAAATCCATTAGTGTGTGCCTGTCAGAGGCACAGGTGGAGAGAAAAAAAAAGAGGCCATTATCTTCGCTATTGACATTCGTTTGTGGAAAGCATCGTAAATACGACACCCTCAAACTTGAAAACATGATTACACTGTAGAGATCTTAATTTATGATATTTACTGAAATGAAATGATGAGAAACGTTTCATGTCTATTGTCTTGCTAGTTGGAAGATTGTTTACTGCATTATAAAATGCCTTATGGCTAGCGAATAACGTTTTACGCCTTCCTTTGCCAATTTTGTTTAATTTCTAGTTTCTAGCTGCACTGCAACAATAGTTAAAATAAAATTTTATATATATACTAATATAAATATTTTCTGTCTACAGATCCAGTATATAATAATAAAGTGATATACTTCCAAAAATGAGGGAGCACAAAAAGACATTTCCCTTCACAGGAAGTGCATACATAACTTTCTTTTCCAGTTCTTGGTAATTTATTTCATAGAATAAGTTTTTGTGGTACACCACTTTAATTACATAGACCTTAAGATGTGAATATACATTTCCCTTATCTGCATTGTTGTCTTTAATGTAATATTTTTTCTGCCTGAGCTTTGTCATGTTTAGATATAAGTTATTGCATTCGTTGCTGCTGTTTGCCAGGCATAGTGTTACTGAATTTACTTTGTATTACTCCATTAAGACAGTTTTACTACGGATTTATTTTCCTGTTTGCTGCACAGTGCCTTATTTTAGTTGTAATATTGCAATTGCTTTGGCAATTTAAATTTTTTTTGTCATCGCTGTTTGTGTTAATTGTTTTGTGCTGCCGCATTGCCTCTTCCCTTAGTTAATCATCTGAGCTCAGTTGATTTAAGTTAGCTTAAGAGGGGTTAGACTATATAAGAGAATGAGTTGCGATGAATTGGAAGGAATGCATTGAGAAGCTATAAGAATATGGTATGGCCAAAAAAGTATTTTGAAAGAGGATAGTAACAAAGGAAGTAGGGTTTAGGGACAACAAATTTAGATAGGATTTTCTTGGAAATAAAATACAAAATTCATGCTTGGATAGAATTTTTTTGGTGGAAACAAATGTTGAAATAAGATGAAAGATCTATGGAATGAAGTTTTGGGTTGGACTACAGTACCAAATGTTACACTGAAAACAAACCCTGTCCTTTCCTTGTGTTATCCCACTATGTGTTTGTGTACCCTTGTGTATTTATGTTCTTCTGGTCTTTATATGTTTATCTGATAAGACTTATATTGCAGAATTTTTCTAATACTCAGCTACATGAACTATGATGAGGAATACTGTTATCCTCAAATATAATTTGCATTAATAACATGTTATGTACTTTGTAAAGATGTTAGACATTATTAATTCTGTTCTGTTTTAACTCTCATGTGTGAAGTTTATGTTTCAAAAGTTATTCTGATCTTTATGTATGTACTTATTTCATTATTTTTGTAACACTGATGTGCATTTTTATTTCTATTCTTTTGTAAAGCCTGTTTTACTACCAAAGTTATCTGTACTATTATGTTCTTTAATGATATATTTTGTAGCTTTGTTATTGTATTTTTATGTTATAAAATTGTAATTGACACCAGTTCATCAAATTAAGTAACTTTTAAGTTACATTTCACTGCACACGTTTCTGTTGGCCACAGTATATGGACAATATGTGAAAAGTAGGGACTGATAGTGTTTGCATTTGTGTTAATAATTCAGCAAAGGACTGGTTAACAACATTGCTCATTCTAAGGACATTTCCAAAAAAATTGTGAGTGCACATGTTGTGGTTTATTTACTTGCTATATTGTCCACAAGACTGTTAGATGGTGATTGTGCACCTGCACAGTCGCAGCAGATGGCTTCTGGCCATCTCTACAAGGACTGAAGTGGGTATGCACCTTCGATGGCTCACCAATACCATTATTTCTACAAGGACTGCAGTGGGTCTGAACCTCTGGTGGCCCACCAATACCATAATCTCCACTAGCAGTACAGTGGGTCTGCTCTGTGATGACCAACATTCCAATATTCTTCAAAACTTAGACTGACTCTGCTCTGGGTTTGCTCTGTTGTGGCTCATTACCCGTCTGCATGTCTTGGAAGGACAACACTACTTCTTCAAGACTGCATAAAAATCCACTACTTCTGTGCATTTTCTTTTACTGCTCAGACATTGAGCAAAAACACTGTTATTTTACTGCGATGAACGATCACGACTGTCTTTATGGACTGTGAGAAAATGTTAGCTTTTGACCAACATTGTTTCGATAAGTGTGTGCATTTCATTACTTTGTTATGGTAATTATGAATTTTTTTCTAATCTGTATTGGCCACTGCCCCAAACAATTTGTAAAATTTTTTTGTGGGGAGCATGGGGGCTATGTAAGTAGGCTGTTTAGGTTTTTTATTGGTAACGCCACATAGCGCTCTGTATGAAAAATCACTGGCTGTGCTGTGTGCAGTCAGTGGCTGGTTGGCATTGTTGTCATACTCGCCATTGTAGTGTTGGGCAGCTGGATGTTAACAGCGTGTAGCGTTGCGCAGTTGGATGTGAGCTGCCAGCATTGGTGGACGTGGGGAGAGAGATGCCGGACTTTTGAAATTTGTAAGACTGGATGTCATGAATTGCACAGTCTTGTATAATTGTTCTAAGGGGGGGTTTAAAGCAGCTTATATCACTTAATAAAGGAAAGCCTCCTATCCAGATTGTATATCAGTCAGATTCCTTTCAGATTATGGTGATACAATAGCTCCATATATAGCTATTATATACATCTGCTCGCTCAGAGAATGTTTCGTACCTAAAGAATGGAAAATTGTTCAAGTCACACCAATACGCAAAAGGGAAATAGGAGTAATCCGCTGAATCACAGGCCCATATAACTAACATCAATTTGCAAGAGGATTTAGGAACATATAATGTATTGGAACATTGTGAAGTACCTCGAAGAAAACGATTTATTGACACATAGAATGGATTCAGAAAACAGCGTTCTTGTGAAACACAAGAAGCCCTTTATGCTCAGAAAGTGGTGATTGCTATTGACAGGGGATGTCAGATTGGTTCCATATTTTTAGGTTTCCAGATCGCTTTCGCCGCCGTTCCTCACAAGCGTCTTCTAACCAAATTGTGTGCCTACTGAATATCGCTACAGTTGTGCGACTGGATACGTGATTTCTTGTCAGAAACATCACAGTTCGTAGTAGTACACGGAAAGTCATCTAGTAAAACAGAATAAATATGCCGCGTGAGAATACAGGTCGAATGTGACCGACACCACTGAAAACGGGCTTGTTGATGTACAGAGGTCAATGGCTGTTGGCCCAAGGGTCGGCGTGAGCTGAGCCCCCTTTCTGTGAGCCACCCATTACTGGCCCTTGTGGTCACTGAAGCACCGGTTGCACGTCGGATCCATGATAACGATGACAGGGGCGCTCTGATTGCCTCTCTGCTTGCTTGGGCCTCACGTTCTGTTGTCTCTCCAGGTCGAGTGCTTCCTTCTTGATTCTGTGTTCTCCATGGCTCCCCATTCCTATCAACATCGAAATTTAGTGGCATCGCTGCTCTTCAAATGTCGAGTGATTCTGTGATTACTCGAACCATCTTCTTTGAGCCCAACTACTCCTACTCCCCCAAATGCTGATACATTACCCACCTGTCTGTGAGCCATGTTTTCTGTCCAACTGAGTAGCGGAATGATATTCAGAAAGACTTTCTATCCTGGTGTCCATATATTCCCTATTTACTATTTTTGTCTTTGCCTACTGCTCTTTAAAGTCACAGATTCATCCATCGGCTGCCAACTGCGAATGTTTTGCATCTTTATTCCATACCTTTAGGAGTAGCAGTTTGTGACCAATTCATTCTCAGCTCCCACAGTCGCTGTTGTTTTATGGAGGTCGCAACGTTAAACTGGCCTTCAAAATCTACGAACCAAGTTTTCATCTTCTCTCGGTCTCTATGTGCAAACTAGTAGTAATGATTATAAAGAATTCACCTCGTTTGTAGATAGAAACCGGATGTTAACCTAGTTTTCGGCGCGGGTAACCACTCCTACTAATGCCACGAGCTGCCTAAACAGGCGGAAAGCCCAAAATGGCAAAATACTAGCATAAAATGTAAAATAAACGGTACGTGTCTACAATGTCCATAGCTGTACTTGGTACAAACGTCAGAAGGGTGCTTCATCACCCCAGCAAACTTTCGGTTAACCACGTGTGAAGGAAGCACGCTTCTGACGTTTGAGCTAGGTACAACTATTGGCATGGTACACACATACCGTTTATTTTACATTTAATGCGAGTATTTTGCCATTTTGTGCGTTCTATATTAATGTTGGACCATGCCCCATTATAGTTTAGTGTGTTCCAAAGAAGGCGTGGTTATCTGCTCCGAAACCAAGGTCAACATCCAGTTTGTATTTGCAATCGAGGCGGATTCTTTATAATCATAAAATTTTTCACGATTGCTGACGCACTGCAATGTCAAAAGTTCTCAAACTATTAGTCTTACAGAAAAATGAACAGGACCTGTTTGTAAGAAACTTCATGTAGTTAAATTCTGTACCGGAATTCGTTTTGCATGGAGTCTCGATTTGTAGGTTATTCAAGAAATATTAACAAACGTGACCTTCAAATGCAACTCAAAACCTCCACTCATTCCTCACTATTCAGATTTCTATTGTGTTGCTTACGGTACTCCTACCGCTGCATAAGGTTCTGATACGACGCTAATTATTTACAAAATTCGACTTTTTCTGGTCTTCATTGACTGGCCATATTACGCTACTGGCTTTGTCGGGCACTACCAAATTGATAAATTAACGTCTGTGTAGATTTTAGCTAGGAAGTTAGCGAATTTTAGGAACATAAAATGAACAATTATATCGTTGTATTCGTCATGCTTTCTGAATATTAAACTACTGTGTTTGTAAAGATTATGTTTGGATCGAACAGTAAATGTATTTAGTTTAAGTTAAAAGTTTATAAAAGTGGTTTTTATTTCGTTACTCACACAGGCACGATTAAACTAATAATGTTAACGAAATAGCGGACGATTTTCTTGGCGCAATAGCCCAATCAATGGGGGCCAAGAAAAGGTCGAATTTTAATAATAGTTGGCATAGTCGGAAATTTGTTTACAGTGGTAGGAGGGTGAGCCAGGAACAATATACAAGAAATCCTGAGTGGAGACATGAGTGTGGGGGTGGAGGGAATTTGAATATCACTTTTTTATGTTTTTGTTGAATATCGGAATCCGTGCCCTCTAGAGGAAATGTATCCCAGTACAAAATTTAACCATACGAAGTTTCCTTCAAAAAACGTCCTGTTCACTGTTTCTGTTGGCCTAATAGATTGTGCGTAGCAAGAGAGGGATATGAAAATTTTGTGCGTCGATTTTGAATCTAAGATATAATATAGCGGATTTCATAAAATGGCAGCGTTAAGCTTAAGGCGAGCGTAACAAACCTACATATGCATCATAAATTATGTCCATTAGGATGCACGTTATGGGAATTCTTATAATAAGTATATCAGAAATAACTGTAACATAGTGGGGAACAACAGCAGCTATAGGAAAAAAGAAGAATTTACTTTTGTTAAAGAATGACAAATATCAATTATAGGTTTAAATTAAAGAACGTGGCGACGATAAAATTGAGAGAAAAAGAGCAAGTGGCAGAATATAATGATTATGGTGGAGAGTGGGTTGGTGTTTGGCCCGAGTGACTGAGAAACGAGAAGAAAGGGAGGAAAAAGTGGTAGACGTTATAAGCATTCGCTTACTGTTCCACAGCGCGAACTGGACACTTTTGTTACATATTCGGAAAAATTTTATTTAGTGGACAAAACGAAAAACTTAATTTTTTATTGAATTATGTGCTGACAAGGTGGCTAGCAGCAACAAATAAGGAGCTAGCAAATTATTTTGTTTTAAGGATAGGCACAACTCGACAATCGCTGACTGAGCCCTTGTATTACGATGAGGTGATAGACGTCGGATCTCTCATACAAGAGGTCTTCCAGCGATTAGTCGTTGTCTCCTGGCAATGGTACGATGAGAGGAAGAGGTCTTGAAGTTTGCCCTCACATGTGAGAAGTGCGTAAAAGTGAATTTGTTGCTTGAAAGTCCTGATGAAGCTTTCGGCTTCTCCTTTCGAATGAGGGTGGAACCCTGTGCTAGTCATTTCGTATCTGCGACCGTAGCAGTCGATGAAACGAAGTCAGTAGTTTGTGTAAACCTGGGACTTCTTCACCCGTACTTTAAGTCGTTGTTTTTGGAACACTGAAGAAAGATCGATTTTCATATGAGTGATATTCATTGACACATTGTCAACGTGTTTTAAGAAAATTTGTTCTTGTGAAACACTACTATCTCTTCATTCGCAAGCAAGAATGAGTGTTGTCGACGAGCGATCTCAAATTGATTTCATATTTTTAGGCTTCAAGAAGGCTCTGTTCCTCCCAAAAGGCTTCTAATCAATTGCGTGTCTATGAAGTATCACTTCAGTTACGTGACTGGACTCGTGGTTTCCTGTCAAATAGGTCACAGTTGGTAGTAATCTACAGAAAATCATCGAGTAAAAGAGAACTATTCCAATTCAATCTCGTTCATTTTCTTCGGAAACGATTGTGATAACTCTATGAAGAAAACACGTCCAATTTCGATAAAACGGAACTATTATCTGGCTTTCCCAAAAGAAGTGTTATAGTTTCTTTGCCCTCCCTAACCTATGTAACATTTTATTAGGCAATCTTTGTAGCCCTGTTAGACTGTTTGTAGAAGAAGCTTTCGTTTGGCCTCCAGTGAAGTCATCAGAATATCCAAACCATTTCCAAAATAGACACTGTATCTGTATTGCTCAAAAAGTGACAATGGTCTCAGAATAGATAAACTATAAGGTCACCCAAATGAGCAAGAAAAGAAAGCCATTAAATTTCGGTTACACCTGAAATTACACAAATTTAAAAGCTGCCAGTTGAACTAAGTATCTGTGAATTACTGTTGAGTCCAATTTAAATTTGAAAGACCAGATAGGTAATGTTATAGGGAAGACATCACAAGGACTGGACTTAACCAAGGTTTAGAAGTACAACATTTCTACTAAAGGGACTGCTTACAATACCCTTTTACGTCCTTTGAAAGTCATTAAACGAATGTCGATTTCACTGCGACGAGATGTTCTCACGAAATTTCAGTCACCAATATTTTCCCTTAATGTGAAAGTATTTTACTGTCACCTACCTACATAGGGAGAAATAACCATCTTAATAATGTATGAGAAATCAGAGTAACTACAGAAGTACGTGTATGTAAATGTTTATTTTTCTCACGCGCTGCACCAATTTCATGTGCATCAAATACTTTGCCGAATTCAAACAGTGTCGTTATTGTAGCCGCATGCTTGCCAGTGGCATATTTTAGGTTTCCATGGTGCCGTGATAATTCAATTTTCTGTTGTGAATGATGAATTTACTGATGTTATTGCGTTGTATGGCACATATTAAAACTACAAAACAATTCCTTTGCGCAGGAGCCATCTCTGCACAGGCGGTATGTCCCGAGGAGTGCCTAGGGCAGGCAGGAGGGCCTGCGGTTGCAGAGGACAATCTGCACTCTGGTTTGTATATTAGCACTACATATGTCTGAAAAATATACTGAAAGAAATAATTTTTTAAATTAGTTGAGTATTCCAAAAATTATACGATTTTTATGCTCATATTCTTTTCAATTCTTCATTGCTATTTTTATACAATTAATAAGTACTGAAATTTGTTGGTGCTTGTGTTAGTTTAAAATAATTACTGCTAAGTTTTAAATATATTGTCAAGGTCTTATTTTTAGGATGAAAAATTACATATGTTACTTTGCTTTTAATCAGCGATTTTATTTTTAAGCGATGAATTTATGTCAATCCTTACGGTTTGAGCCCGACTGTTAATTAAATAAAATTTGCAGCACCTCAGAAACCTAAAGAAGTGTCCTAGAAAAAAATGTTGACACTAACTTGTGAAACTATATTTGCAAGAAAGTAAAATTCTGACATCAAAGAATACCAAACAGTAATACAGACAACACACTTCAGTTCATTATCATATAGTTGGTAATTATTAGTGTCCGCAAATCGGTTTAAGCTGTTTCGAACAAACACAGCTGCCTCGTGGTATTGATTATAACATGGGTTAAATGGTTATCACAGTTAGCAATTAACACTATCAATAGCCGAATAATTTGCACGCTTAACAGGTATTACCTGAGCCCGGTTTGTCGTAATCGTTGCTATGATTTAGTAGATACACTAGTGGAAACACACCGAACTACAACCAAACTAACTCTTAACGTGACCGCCTCTTAAAAGTAAGGCCGTTTGTCGTAAGATATCTCTTAAACTTTCGTACAAAAACCCTCTCACCTAAAGATGGCACTAACATTACCTTATCCAGCTGAACCGCAGTGACCCACATACGTTTTCCTTACTGCCACACTTCAGTATTTCACACTGAACAACGTGCAATGCGAAAACGCAATGCAGTTCTTATCGTACTCTTGCCAACAAAGGGCAACACTTAAAAACGCACGCACTTAACGGCGTTTAGAAAACTTCATAAAACTCATACAGCGAAACTCAGTGTTCGCTCGGACTTGGATATAATGAATTCGAGTTCTCGGTGAATCCAAACTGATACAAACTTGATCCAGTGACAATATAAGGAACTATGGTGGAGCTGATTACAATTAGTACATCGCCACGTGGGGTAGCCATGCTGTCTTCGGCGCCTTGTCACGGTTGGCGCGACTCTCTCCGTCGGAGGTTCGAATCCTCCCTTGGGATTGGGTGTATGTGTAGCCCTTACCGTAAGTTATTTTAAATAATATTCAGTAGTGTGTAAGACTAGGAGTCGATAACGTCAGTAGTTTGGTCATATAGGAACTTACCACAAATTTTCTAAAATTAGTACATCCTTGCTCGGTCGCGGTTCCTTAACTGTTTAAACAGAACTCTTTTCCGCCAGAATGATGAGCGTAATTGATTCCCCGTCAGTGCACTCTCTGAACTAATCGTGCAATCCCTGATACAGTCTATCAGTACAAGCTATCAGGTAGATTCCGCAAATCCAGAAATTTCAGTAGACAATTGATTGTACAAAACACCGGACAGACAAACTAATGATAACTGTTACTCAGGGCAATTTGCATGCAGAAAAGAAACGTAAACGTCCCGAACCACAAATACACCTCATTGCAGTGACATTGTAAGCTAATCAAAACGCACTTCCCAGGACATGATACCTTAATTGACGGAAACGCACCGACGCTCACACAACTCACAGCAAAAAATGTACATTTCGGCGTGAGGTTGCCTGCACCAGAAACGAACACTAAAGTAGAACTGGGAGAAGGTAGCTGATTGTAGCTTCTGCTTTCAGCATCCGTAAGTGGATTACCACGCCATAGGGTAGCTGAAAGAAACGATTGAAAACACTTTTACTTGCAGGAAACTACTCAGCAGTAACTAACTAAACTTTCCTGCAACAGGACGCGATGGAAGGGACCTGCCCCGTCAAAGTCTACGAGCGCCACATCCCACCTCAGCGGCCAGAGCAAATGCCAAGCCGACGATACCCATGGAAACCCACGTTACCGAAGTGTATAATCCAGCGTTTTGGTATTATCTGGTAATTAGTTTATCACTAAGTGCATGTGAGTTTTTGTTTTTAGGAGTAGTCTGAACTTTACTTCTTACCCATTGGAGGCCTTGTGTCCCAAACTCGAAGGAAAATTTAAATAGCCTGACGGAAAAAAATGTCACAACACCAAGAATAATTAATGTAATGGAATAAAGTTCCTCGAATACGCTTGTCTAGGTTATTGACAGGGCAAGATCACAGGTTAATGTCAGCGCGAGATGATCCATTGAAAATGTGAAGTGCTGGTACATTAATAACCGAGGTATCTGCCTGCCGTCTGGAATATGTTTGAATATGGTATGCCTAATAGTGTCGATACCTGTTGCTTGAGAAGGGATTCTCATTACAGCTTTTCTTATTTCACGTGCTGTAACGTGGTTTAGGTAGTAAGCATAATGGTCATGTAGCCTTAATTTTCCTTCATAATGTAGTTCTTCTTAGCATTTGGGCTGATTAAAGCTGAAATAACTCGTTCACTTTGTCAACTGGCTTTTTCCGTCCTTCACCCAAGCTACGGAGATTCTTCCACGTAATCTAAGAGCTCGTACAGTGCCACCTAAGGTATGCCATATTTTTGCATTGCAGACTGATTGCTTTCCCAGGTTGAGCAGTTTCCTGTATCCTTCGTACTACCAGCTAGCATCACACCTGTGGATGAATATTTGACATAACTGAAAGTTTTAGATTATTCGTATATGAGCCATGAACTTATTAATAAGTTTCTGGATGTTTGCTCAGTTGTTAGTTCACTGATTATTCGATGTTACATCGTTTGTGAGCACTACGCACCAGAGATCCACGGTCGATATGATTAATGTTCCTATTAGCTGCGTCAAACAATCAAAGATTTTGGTGACTGTGTGGAGTAAAGCACGGAATCTGCAACATACACTGCCATGGCTGGAGCTCTAGTTTTACCAATAACTAATACACTGTTACTCTTTTTCAGTGTTTTTACGTGTATACGAATGTGACGTCGCGTCGTGAGGTGGGTGGGGTGTAATGGAAGATTCGTCATCTTGTTGCCACTAACCAATTTTTTACGATAATGTTACGATAATGTAATACACCCACTGAAAGAGTAGCGGCGGCTAACACGCTCACGTCGTTTCTTCCATCGACATTCCAGGCACCTACGAATTTCTATGAAGCTCTGGCTTTTATTCTCTATATACGTAAGTGATCGGAAAGGCTATAGAGATATACGTCTTTCTGCTGATGATGCTCTAATGTACGGGAAGGTGTCGACGTTGGCTCGCTGTAGGACGACTCAAGATGACCCAAACAGAATTTCTAGTTTGTGTGATGAGTTGCCAAGTGCTATAAATTTAGAAAGATCTAAGATAATATGATCGAGTAGGAAAAAAACCATTCCTTTAACTTTAGAATACAGGGTTAGTCGTGTGCAGCATGACACAGACTCATAGATTCAACATCTAGGCGAAAATTTGTAAAACAATATGAAATGGAACGATCAGGTCAGGTTTTTAGGAAGAAAGGTGAATGATCGACGGCGGTTTATTGGAAGGATTTTGGGTAAATATAGCTCATTTATAACGGAGGCGGAATACAGAACGCTAGTGCCATTACTTTCTTGTGTACTGGTCATGTGTTTGGGATACCCAATAGGTCGGGTTAGAGGAAAACATCGCAATAATTCACATTCGTGATGTTAGATTTGTTACCGATTGGTTCGATCGGCAGGCAGATCTACTTTGTGGACTCAAATGAGAACCTTGGAGGGCAGACAGCGCACTTCACTCGAGGCACCATAGCAGATATTTAGTCAACTCTGTTTTAAGGCTGACAGCAGAACTATTCTACTGCCGCCATTGTACGTTTCGCGCAGAGACCACGAAGATGAGACTACAGAAACTGGGTCTCGTCCGCAGGCTTGTAGACAGTAGTTTTGCCCTCGCTCGATTTGCGAGTGCAACAGGGAAAGAAATGACTAGAAGGGATGATGTGTAAAAGAATATGCGGCTGAACCTTTACGGTGAAATAATTCTCAAGACTTATTTTACTTAAACGACTCAGTAAGTGCATATGCTGAAGTGAAACCTGAGGAACATTTCTCGCAGAAATGGGCTATCGCTGTATGGGCTTCATAAAATGGCTATAGTATCTTTTCTTCAAAAAAATCTAGTAGTCACGAAAATTACAGCGATTACAGCGATGTTTGAAATGCGCACGTGAAACTCTCTTGAATCGATCTTGGTCTATGCTGAAAAGTATGGAAATGACGACTGGAATGACTCGGAAAAAAACATTATCTTATAATATGTTATGTATAAAGTGTATCACTAAGATCATGTATCAGTCTCTAGTTACTTCCTCGTATTCACAATAAAGTGAATGTAATCGCAATTGGAAGGCTATTTATAAAGGAATCCTGGAACAATACCTATGTAACTCTTGACTTCATTTCATTATAGTAAATGCAGGCACAACATCTAGTTGTGTCAAAAAATGTTGCCCAGGAGACGTAACAACACCGCAGCTCCTACTGAAAGCCTGAACAAAACCCAGTTAAATTCATATAAATTGTAGTGCATTGTGAAGACTGTAACAGTCTTAGACGCATCTACAAACGAAGCCTTGTTTTGGTCTAGTGTAATAAATATCTCTGACTTATCGTAGCACGAAAACAAGAATGGAAGTCTCGTAGTGAAATAGACTGGAGGATAGCTTTGTAGCCAGCCGCGGTGGCCGTGCGGTTCTGGCGCTGCAGTCCGGAACCGCGGGGCTGCTACGGTCGCGGGCTCGAATCCTGCCTCGGGTATGGGTGTGTGTGATGTCCTTAGGTTAGTTAGGTTTAAGTAGTTCTAAGTTCTGGGGGACTGATGACCTAAGATTTTGAGTCCCATAGTGCTCTGAGCCATTTGAGCCATTTGATTACTTTGTGATTCATTCCTCTTTAATCAGCTGCTGACCAAACCCGCCTCATCTTTTCAGAACTAAAAATATGAGTCAATATAATGATGATACATAGTATAATTGTTCCTTCACGTAACAACTAACCGATAATGGCTAAAGTTGTTTTATCCGTGAGGCCAAGAGTCGTTAAGACTGTTACCTTTTCTTCGCTCCCAAGTCATCAGTGGGAACTTCAGGAAAGAAATCCAGTAAGTATTTGGCCTTCTCGGTTGACAAGTGATGGATCTTGAAGTTTTCCTCCCCCTCCCCCCCCCCCCAACCGAAATACCAATGGTATCGTAAGCACACAAAATTTACGTGTTTGTGCTTTGTAAAGCTACCCTCTGCCTCGAATGTTTTATCAAATAACTGCCCAAAGTTTGCGATACTGCTAAATGACTTCCCCCCCTCTCACGCTTAATTTGCAATTTAAATAGTGCAATTTAATCGGAGTCACCTGGTAATAACATCTCGTTCGAATTTTCCATCTTACCAGTTCCCACATCTGAAACCAATGATGGAATTTTTCAAGCTGAATCGTTATTACGGTAACAATTCTCCCTGACTAGGGAAATTTAACTGCGTGAATCCAAGCATACACAGCTTTTTTCCGCATATAACGCAAATGAAGGGAACAGTAGCTGTGAATCCCGCAGTCCTACTGCACATGTCAGACATAATAATTAAAACAGTTTTCGTTCCACGCAGCTAGTCACTAAGACTTTGCACATCTTCCCTTTCGTACCAACGGGCAAACTCAGTTAACATCGTCGGTACTCACTCACCCGAAACATTTCTGCGCTAATTCTATTCTCATTACCGCCCTTACCCAATATTGTCACTACCTACTGCTTACTAAACTCGGATCTATCTTGTTCATCAACAGCACCACCAAAACAAGAAGTTAAAAAAAAGTACAGATAACCTTAGCTGTTGTGGTCTTTTACTAACAGCATACATTTTAAAAAGATGATGACGTGTAACTAGCGTTCAGAGGTTGAAAATATTTAATATGACTATCGTTGTGGCAAGTCGCATGGACTACTAGTATACTACTGCATCTACATTTATCGCTTCAGCTTAATTTTCTGAATTAACCTCAGATGATAAAAATTTAAAAGTAATGTAGAATATGCTAGAAGAATTCATGGGAAGCAGTATACATATTTTTCCAAATGGTTCAAAAGGTTCAAATGGCTCTGAGCACTATAGGTCTTAACATCTGTGGTCATCAGTCCACTAGAACTTACAACTACTTAAACCTAACTAACCTAAGGACATCACACATCCATGCCCTTGGCAGTATTCGACCCTGTGACCGTAGCGGTCACGAGGTTCCAGACGGAAGCCCCTAGAACCGCACGGCCACACCTGCCGGCCTTCATTTTTTTTTTCAAAATTCAATAATATGAAGTACATGACTAGATTATAGTACTTACTATAGATGGTGTAAAGTACACCTTCCCCGTTGGTGCCGGAGGAATTTAGTTGTAGGAAGACGGTTCCAGTTCTTCGAAGAATGAAAGTAATGTCAACATGTCTACAAACGTCATTTCAGTAACAGACACGGCTGCTGTCATATCGTCCCCGCCCGACGTCGATACAACACTTCCCTTAAACTTCCGACATAGTAACATTGATACTTATTTTTAATTCTTAACTCACTTTTAATTTCCTCGAAGCATTAAACCTAATATCCCTCAGGCAGACACGCTGAAACAGAGCACTTCAAATGGAACGCCTGTCACAGATCTTAACCATAGCGTAAATACGTAGAATGTACATTTATTATAAAACATAAGGCACACAATGTTCGCAAATACCCTCTGCTGCCAATACATAAATCAGCTAAGGAGAGTGGTAGTGCTAAGTTGCTATATATACGGTAAACAGATAAAGTAATAACAGAATAAGCTTTTGAACATCATAATAATTTCAAATCCGGCACCAATCGAACGGCACCATGTCCATCGCGGCATAATTCGTAGCGTTTCCACAATGTAAATCACGAATTTTTGCGTATTGTCAGTTTGAAATAGTTAAATGTAAACTCTTTACCCACGACGATAACACAACATTTACTTGATCCGTAATACTGTTTCTGTGATGCCTCCTCGACACATAATCTTTCTGTTGTGTCAAACTAAGAAGAGATATTAAATGACTAGGCTTTCGTTAAAGTAAGTTAACTGATATATTCCGCCTTTCGCACTTGAAAGCTATGCAGTAATCATACACTTTGTCAACAACAATGGGTGAGAACGAAGCAAACGACCCCATCTACAAAATACTGATTGATATTTGTGCACGATGAGTGTACAGACGGTCTGTTGCTACCCACCATTCTAGACCTGTTACTGTTCACCACCGTAATAAATGATAACATCATCACCAATAAGTGCAGAATATTTGCTACGACATCTATTGCTCTTTCTATAAATTGAGTAATAACAGCACCATGTGCAGAAATAGCTCCCACGAATATTAATTTCCGCAGTTCTATTGCAAATATACTACTTCTTTTCCTCATGTTAGTTGTAGGGTCGTAAAAGGTAGGAGAACCAAAATAATGCCCATCAGAGAGTTCAGAGAGAAAGAACGACGACTCATTGTCCTGTCCTTATTTTCACTCCACAATGATGACACCGAACGCAACCTTTACGTGAAAATACTTTATTCCGTTTTGTCTTACAAGTGCACAAAGTGGTATTCAGTAATACATTAGAAGTTCCTCAAAAGCTGTGGCCGTTGACTGGTCGAGACACGCATCTGCAAACTGCAGTGTCTCCAAGCTGTTCCTCAAAAGCTGTGGCCGTTGACTGGTCGAGACACGCATCTGCACGCTGCAGTGTCTCCAAGCTACATGATGCATCCGCTCTAAACGAATGTTTGCCAGTATCTGAGTGAACAAAGGACCAGCAAAGCTACTTCTGGACAAACAATGTTCCAATACATCGCTGCAGGCAGCAGCCAACACTGGACCGACTGACCTTACCAGTTTGCAAAATGTCGCTAGATGGTACTTGGGCATGGCTGGTAAGTTGCAAAACTAAACATAATGGTTCAGTTTTATTTCTCCGAAACAGCAGATATGTGTTAGCCAAGACAGTGGCTGTTTTCGTTTCGCTGTTTGTTTCTTTACATTTGCTAGATAATACAGTGGAGGTTTCCTAGAACTAAAAGCTTTCCTGCTGGTTGCACGAGTTATCAGCCCTGTTAAGAGGGATTGGCCACCATAAAAATGTTGAGCCCTGGGAGAGGCGCCGCTTAAGACGGGCAGATAGGCACTCATGGCCATTCTAACAACCCAACCCCCTCCTCTCCCTCCGCCGGTAGCCCAGGAGTGACACAGGAAGCACTTTTCTGTCGTAAGAACCATATAATTCTCTGAGATGCCATTTAGCCATATAAGAGATCTTTAGCCTGGTGTGGTTTCCCTCATGCCATGTAAATTTTCATTACAATGGCTCATAATAACGTTCGGCTTAAACATAGAGAATGTAGATTTCTGGTGCAGTCATGCAGTTAATTTCTGGCGTGCCCACACTTCTTCGCTCTTTCTACGTGCGGAACATTGGACAGGCCCTTTTAGGAATTGTACCATGTAGTAGGAGAGTTCTTCTGCCTTCCTCATCACCTAAGAGCTATATTGGATCCAAAAAGAATTGCAATTTTCGTCACCATTGGCTAACGAGTTTCTTCTCTGGCGAAATGCAGCGAAGTTCCAAAGAGAAGCACATGGAGATCACCTGTAGTTTTCTGCAGAGTAGTCACTTCACTTCAGGTTTCTGCACAGTTGGAGCTTCAGGCTGGGGCAGGAGAGGCAACTGATGATAAGGTCACGAATCAAGCTTGTTGCCCTCGCTGCGCGTTTTGGCAAACTTACGGTGTTCAGTCCTAAGTTACGGGGTGCTTCCTACATTTAACAATTCAACTTACGACGTCACTGGTCTCATCGACAAATTATTAACGTAAATGTGTTGCATCCACCCCACCGATATCCACCAAATTTATTCTTCTGGAATTCTATATTCCGTGATGCATAGTGTCAAAATTTGGTCAAAAGGGCATCTTGGGACTAATGCGCTTTTGACGTATTTATTGTCTTATAAATGAAATATGAGTACTGCCAGTCTTTCAAGATTATTCCATAGTTGTATCACACGTTTTTAGTCACAAACCTATGACCATGTTACAGACCATTGTTTGTTTTTTCTGAGAAAGACACTCCTAGCCTTGTCGAAACCCTGTTAATTCGTTAAAAATTGGTGCCGAGGGCTGTTTTCTTTTAATTGTATTTTACCGCAAGGATTTTCGGTACCCAAATTCTGCAGTCGTGGGCGTTGACAGATCCTCGGAGACTGAAATGAGCTTCGTCGGTCCACAACGCGTTACTCAAATTGTCTCCAAGTAGCCGAAATAGGCATTTCCAGTAAATGAGCAGTTCACTGGGACCAGAGGATCCAGTCCATTGGATGTAAATACAGCCGATACCATTATGGAAGAGTCACTAGCCTGCAGAGTGCCTTGTTGATAACTTGAGTCCATGGCTTCGTGAGGTCTGCTCCACTCGAAATGAACAGTGACACAAGTCAGTATGTGTTGCAGTGCCGGATAAACGGAAGACATATAGGCCAGTAGACTGAGATCCATGCCTGAAATCCCACGTGTAAAATGACGTCCTCCAGCAGCGATAGGAGCGGTATACGTTCTGAGAAACCGCTAGTAATAGTTTCTAGAACATTTGAGAGTAACAAAGGGGAAGTGCTGGAGCTACTGAGAATATGCAAGCTGCATTTGAGGTAGCTAAAGGTAAGGACAAAAAATTATTATTTTGATATCTCAATTATAAAATTACTGGTGATAGAAGACCTAATTTGTTAGTAAGAGGTAACAGAGAAAAACTTCCGAAAAACGTACGACAGATTTTTACACGCGTATTATATTTCAAGCCAGATAACATTCAGGGGAATTGTAGCCTGATGGGGAAATGGGATGAATTAGCAATCGCAGTCCTTTAGGGTTGTCATAAGAGTGTGACTGAAAAAGTGAAGTTAAGCGCCATAATGGAACTGGTTTATGCACTAGGACCAGCATATTTCCTTCAGAGATTGGAAAATGACAGACTACCGAGCGCAGCATGTTGCAGAAATGCGAGAACATTTGTTTAAATGACTCATTTCATTTCGTGCTGTAAGACGAAAGTGCGAATATGCCAAAGGAGATGGAAAGTAAAATGACAACAGTAAAATGTTGGCGGGGTAATAATAAAGAAACGTGATAAGTAACATTACAGTTGTGGGAATCAGAGGCCTGTATGCAGCTACTGTGACAAGGACCCTAAAATGTTAAAGTATGATGGGTGCAGACACATACTAAGGCAGAGTTAGCTACAAAATTTCTAGATTTCTGCTACTATTGTGACGAGTGAGAGCAAACAGATGCATAGTGTAACTGTCAAAAAGTCAGAGACGTCACCGTAAGGCCTGTGAGACTTTCAGATGCTATTTATGTACTACATACTGGCAAGCAGCACACCGGTGTGGAGAGAAACTCAGGAACACTCCTGAGAAAACGATGGAATATTCAATAGCTGCTTCGTGTGGCAGTCATGCGTGGCTACTGTCAAAAATGGCCCAATGTTAGGGTAGTAGCATGGACAGCAGAAAATGACTGAGGTGACAGAGCCATGGGCTACCTTCTAATATCGTTTCGGACCTCCCTTTGGCTGGCAAAGTGCTAAGGCAGCTGGACGTGGCATGGACTCAAGAAGTCGTGGGAAGTCCTCTGCAGAAATATTGAACCATGCTTCCTCTATATCCGTCCATAATTACGAAAGTGTTGGTCATGCAGGGTATTGTGCAAGAACTAAACTCATCGGTATATGTCATAAATCTTCTACAGATTTACGAAGGCGGCGCTAGTGGCCATATCATTCTTTCGAATTGTCCACAATCTTCCTCAAGCCAATCAGGAACAACTGTGGCCGGGTGAATGGCGCATTATCATCTATAAAAACCCCACCGTTATCTGGGAACTGACTTCGATGAACGGCTACAAGTGGTCTCCAAGTAGCCGAAATAGGTAATTCAAGTCAATGAGCAGTTCACGTGGACCAGAGGATCCAGTCCATTCCATGTAAATACAGCCGATACCATTATGGAAGAGTCACCAGCCTGCACAGTGCCTTGTGGATACCTTGGGTCCATGGCTTCGTGAGGTCTGCAGCACTCGAAATCAACAGTGAGCTCTTACCAAATGAAACTGAAACTAATCTGACGAGGCGACTGTTTTCCAGTGCTGCTTTTCTTCGAAATTTCTCGATGTTCTCCGTTAATCCTATCTGGTAAGGACCCCTCAATGCGTAGCGGTACTCCAAAATAAGACGGACAAGCGTAGTGTAGGAAGTCTCTTGAGCAGATCTGCTGCTTCTTCAAAGTAGTTTTCCAATAAATCGCAGACTTTGGTGCGGTTTCCGCATATTTTCTGTTGTTCTTTTGAACTGAAGTTGTACGCAATTGTAATTCCTAGATATCAGGAGCATTTACGGCAGTCAGATTTGATTGATTTATCACTTAACAGAAGTTTTCCAGATTCTTTTTAGCACTCGTGTGGATGACCTCATACTTTTCTTTTTTTGTAGTCGATGGCCAATTTTCGTTCAGCAATTTACTTTGATCTTCTGATGACTCCTTGGCGCTCAATGACAGCACCATCTGCAAACAACCTAAGAGGGCTGCTCAGATTATTTCCTAAATCATTTGTATTGAAAAGGAGCAGCAGATGGCTATAATACTACTTTTGGGAATGCCAGAAATCAGATCTGTTTTAGTGGATAACTTTCCATCACATTTCTACGAACTGCGACATTTCTGTCAGGGAATCAGGTATCCATTGGCGTAACTGAGACGATATTCCGCAAGTTACAGTTTGATTGGAAGCCGCTTTTGAGGTTCAATGTGAAATCATCTGGAGATCTAAAAACACGGAACCCATTTGAAATCTTTTGTTAATGGCACTCACCATTTCGTGTTAGTGAGGAGTTAGCTGTGTTTCACAAGAACGATGTTTCCTAAATCCGTGCTGAATGTGTGTCAATAGACAGTTCTCTTTGAGGTAATTCATAATGTTCGAAACAATATACATTCCAAAATCCTGCTGCATATCGAAGTTAATGATCTGAGCCTGTAATTTAGATTATTTCTTCTATTACCTTTCCTGAATATTGGTGAGACTGTGGAACTTTCCAGTCTCTGGGTAAGGTTCTTTAGTGAATTGAGGTATTGAGAATGCCTGTTACGTATGGGTTGTAACACGTCGTGGTTTCCTGACCTTCATTGCTTACACATTCCGCCCTCACAATCATATTTCGCATATCAAGACGCCCAAACTCGGTAAGACAAAGGCAATGTTGTATGAATTCATGTAAACGATATGCAAATAACAAGTAAGCACACCGGGGTGGAAATAATTGAGGCTGGCGTTCACACATACATTCCAGACATGGCGTTCATAGGAGCGTTTAGTTTGGGAGAGAAACCACACAATAGGACGTCGGTCCATTCAGAGGACGACCTAGCCTATCTCTGTCGGACGGTGACCGCCTCTGGGCCCAAGTGAGAAGGGGGAACGACCCCGTGTTAGGCTGAAAAGCAAATTCCGCTACATTGTGAGGGAGTGGCCAGCCTACGCATTCTTTACACACAGCATGCTTTTTCAGAGATTTTCACAGCGACAGTAAAGGCCAAACGCCGATACTACAGGTTTCCGGATTGGTCATCTTAAACGAAACGCCGTTCTCCCGTTTTGGAAGAGCAATGCTGATTGGCAGACGGTATTTCTGACGCCTTCAGCAGAAGGAGTAATAGATGAGATCAAAAGATATACCGCCTTTCACCTCTGGCGTCGAGAGGGGCCGTTCCGTTGTCGGTTTTGGAGGAAGAACACATAACGAGAGCATGCGCGCTCGTATGTGTACTCAAAGAGCGAGGAATAAGTCTCTCCTCAGTACTTCACTGGGAGAGCACCACTGTCGAAAGCGAATCGAAGTGCGACTCTATATTGAGTCCTTGCGATTAAGTATTGTTCACTGTGTTGGCCGACACACTTATTGTACAGTGAGAATGAAGAAAGTGATAGTTAAACGCCTTCGAGCGAATTTTTGAGTGGCATCATAGTGAACTGAATATCTTACCGGTGTACCACGCCAATAGTTAGACTAGGGGCCAATAGGAGTCCTTGACTTCATCAAGGCGTAGGGAGAGTTTGATTGGCGAAGGTCAATCGAGATTGAACGTGAGTTATCTTATATGTCAGCAGTAAGCAGAGCAGGCAGCAGTCCTCGCAGGTTACAGTTTTATGCTGTACAGCACTTGCGAGCCCCATATTTCCTCTACAACAGTACCCTTCATTGTATCTCACACGAGACAGCCTCAACTGTGCTTAGCAACATTCTAACGGATAATTATTCAGGTTGAATAGGCGCAGCTTTCAGTTATTCTGCCAAGTCAATACCAAAGTTAAACTTTGTATAGAAATTTCATTAGTGAATCCTATCCTTGAGAGGTAATTTCACATTCCGAAGAGAATAACTTGTTAAATTCATAACTAAAAGTGCGATTGTGGTTTTTCAGAATTTTTGTAATATAAATAATAATTTTCGTTAGTTTCATGTTTATCTTACACTAACTAGCACTACTCCAGTACCCAAGTATCCCCCTACTTACGAAAGAAGTGTTGTGAATTTTTGTGTCATTTCCTTACAGCGGACGACTGCAGAAGATATAAAACTGCTGAACGTTTTTCAGGCATGTCTCTTAATAACGTTAGGGGCGTCTGTCTGACTTCTGTAGTAGGGTGGGGGTGGAAATTGCATCATGCAGGAGTTACAGGGTAAAGGGCACATTTCAGATTAATCCGTTGCACAGAACGACACAATAGCAACCCACACGCTCACAGGAAATGGCGGCCTTGCCAGGATAGGTAAAACAGGTAAGCTATGAGGATAGGAAAGTGTCAGGATAGTGATGTACGGGTCGCAGTAGTAGCACTCTGAAGAACTTTCTTTCATATATTAAGTAGCTATTTTCGATGACTGGGATCAGAACAGATACAGGTAGCGAAGAAAGCATAATTGTAGGAAAAAAGGAGTGTGTTATTGTGTTGGAAGATCTTGCATTTTATTACGATTTTAGTGTGACTGTTAGGGCATAGGATTTTCAGGTGATAGGCACAGACACAAAGTGACGCAGAGACGCAGTGTGACAGCATCATATAAGTTAGACTTAGGAAATAAAATTTTTCTCCCTTAGCCAGTGCACAGGTTCAGATTGGATACTGTAGCAGAGGAGACAGAACATTAGCCAAGAAGTTACGGCATTGTTGTTGTTGGTTCAATCAACTGGTAAGTGGACATACAAGTTTGTAGATAGTGTTGTGGTGTGTTGAAAGACTTTCAATGTTAACGAGAGCACAAGCCAAAAGTAAACAAGCTTATTGAGAATAGGACAGAAGGTGAACCTAAGAATTGGACAGAAGGTGGATCAGAGAATAGGTCAGTCGGGGAGCTGAAGAATCAGCAGGTTCAGTTAGACTGGATAAAATTGAGACAGATCAGGCAGATGGGAATCGAGTGGACGAGAACATTGGATTTCCAGAATATGAAATCCCAGATCGCGCACATTCTGAGCCAGAAATAGAGAGCCCACGTAGGAAATGCCAAGATTAGAATTGAACCGAACACAGGAAACGCCTTTGTTTGCCCCATATCCAGGGACAGAATACGCGTCAATACAGTCAATGAACTACTGTACAGCTACACTATCGATGACAAACAGTTGGAGACAGCGACTGCAGTAATATATCTAGGTATAACTTTCCAGAGCGACCTCAAGTGGAATGACCATGTACAACAGATAGTAGGAAAAGCAGACCCCAGGCTCAGATTTTCTTCGGAAGAGTTCTAAAGGAAATGTAACTAATCCACAAAAGAAGGCGCTTGTTCGCCCGATTATTGAATGTTGTTCATCTGTCTGGGATCCTCATCAGGTAGGACTGACAGAGGAGATACAGAAGATCGAAACCATATTAGTTCCTACCATATACATCTCGTGTAATGACCAAGAGGAAAAAAGTCGAGAAATTAGAGGCACTACAGAGGCTTCCCGACAATCATTCTGCCCACGAACTATTTTCGAACGGAACAGGGTTAGAGGGATCAGATAGTGGTACCGAAATTACCCTCCGCGACACAACGTCAGGTGGCTTGCCGAGTATGATGTAGCTGCAGATGACGGGCGTCAAAGACAGTTTTCTGCTGTTGTGTTGAGGATTGAGAAAAGATAAGACGCATGATATTTGCGATTCCATTGGTGTGGAGCTAGGATAAAGGTCACCTTAACGATTCATACTTCTGTTTAGTCAACGTTCAGGGAAGCCGTTCCGAAACTAACAAACACATTGTGTATCGAAGCCTTTTTTCAGCCATCAGGCTAGTTGCACATGGAGAAGAACTGATTGCTCCTCTTCTCCAGCTCTTTCAGAGAAAATGGCAGAAGACGATGACGAAAATGACGCTGATGCATTTATCCAAGATTATAGTGATGTCTACCAGCCTGAATTCGTATTTACTCCACAATTATTCTCTCAGAGTAAACATAATGTTCTAGTAGGAAATTTAAAATTGCCTCAGGAATCTGCTGAACTACATGGCTCCCGGTTAAAAATTAAGAATCTTCCGGAACCAGTAACACATTACTCACGGTACAGACATAGAGAGAAAGACCTAGTGGATTTATTCTCACACAGATTCCTTAGTTTACTGCAGTAACGTGAAAGATTTAATGCACTTCTATGACACTGAACTAGATCCTGCCCATTGGGGACTTTTTCTAGGTTCACCAACGAGAACACGGAAGGTGTGGTACTGTATTATGGGAAATTGTATGGGCCCATTCCTGTGGCCCATTCAGTTCAACTGAAAGAGGCCTATAAGAACATGAAGATACTGTTTTCAAGTATCCCATTATGAGGAACACAAATGGCTACTGTGTGATGACTTCAAAATTATCTGAATAGTATTAGGATTTACCAAAATTCTTTACTACGTACACGAATTCGAGATACGGGCAAGGAATAAATATTGGGGTGAGAGAGTTTGTCCTTAACGGAGAAATTTTTTGCCTGTAGCTAGTAATATTTTGCGCGGACCGCTTGTAGAAGCGCACAAATAAATAAAATCTTGCTTCCACCACTACACACCTAATTGGGCTTGATGTAGCAGTTTTTAAAGGCTCTGCCACAGGATGGACCCTGCTTTAAGCAACTTTCAAGAGATATTTCTTTTCGTCACAGTAGATTTTTAATTTTCAGATCCTCAGATAAAGGATGAAGACAATGAAAAGGAGAGGAAAAAAAGGAATGGTCCGCCTTCCGATCAGTTACTGAAAACGTTCTGGGAATAACAAACATCCTAATTGCTAGTCATTTGCTGAAAACATGTAGCCAAATTTCGAGAAGATGGGATGTAATATGAGTTTGAAATTTCACTTTTCTTCACTCACTTACAGACTACTTTCCAGAAAAGTTGGAACTTTGTAGTGATGCGTAGAATAAACCTTTCCACCAAGACATCAAGCAGATGGCGAGCTAGTACCAAGGGAACCGGAACGGAACTATTGTGGCCGAATATTGTTCGATGTTACAGAGGGAGAGTCACCATATACAAGGAGAAAATAGTAAAAAATTGATAAAACACTATTCCCTTAATGTTTTTAGTCAGTGTAATAATGCGTATATCGGAGCCAGAACCGTTACTGTTACTGAGGTAGTGCCGATAAGGCGGAGTTACTGAACGCAGTTTTCCGAAATTCCTTCACCAGGGATGACGAATGGAATATTCCAGAATTTTAAACACGAACAGCTGTCAGCATGAGTTTCTTAGAAGTAGATACCTTAGGGATTGCAAAGCAACTCAAATCACATGATTCGGGCAAGGTTTCAGGTCTAAATTGTATATCGATTAGGTTCATTTCAGATTACGCTGACACAATAGCTCCCTACTTAGCAATTATATACAACCGCTCGCTCACCGAAAGATCTGTAGCTGCTGACTGGAAAACTGTGCAGGTCGCACCAGTGTTTAATAAGGGTAAGAGGGGTAATCCATCGAACTACAGACCTATATCATGGACGTCGGTTTTCAGTAGGGTTTTGGAGCATATACTATATTCAAACCGTATGAATCATCTCGAAGGGAACGATCTATTCATACGTAATCAGCATGGTTTCAGAAAACATCGTTCTTGTGCAACCCAGCTTGCTCTTTATTCGCATTAAGTAATGGCCGCTATCGACACTTGATCTCAAGTTGATTCCGTATTCCTAGATTTCCGGAAAGCTTTTGGCACCGTTCCTCACAAGTGACTTCTAATCAAGCTGCAGACCTATGTGGTATCGTCTCAGTTGTGCGACTGGTTTTCGTGGTTTCCTGACAGGAAGGTCGCAGTTCGTAGTAGTAGACAGCAAATCATATAGTAAAACGGAAGTGATAGCAGGTATCCCCCAGGGAACTGTCCTGGGACCTCTGCTGTTCCTGATCTATATAAAGGACCTAGGTGACAATCTGAGCAGTTCTCTTAGGTTCGCAGATGATGCTGTAATTTAACGTCTAGTAAGGTCATCCAAAGACCAGTATGAGTTGCAAAGCGATTTAGAAAAATTGCTGTATGGTGTGGCAGGTGGCAGTCGACGCCAAATAACGAAAAGTGTGAGGTGATCCACATTAGTTCCAAAAGAAATCTATAACTCGATAAATAGTACAATTCTCAAGGCTGAAGGCCCTGTTCGCAGATTTTCTTTGGTTTTCAGCTAAACATCATCCAAAGACGGTGTAAGAGAGAAAATATTAATCCAAGGTAAAAAATAGCCGAACCTCTGGCAGCACATCTTGCGTAAAAGTACACTTAATTGTAAGAACGCTGCATTGAAATATGTGCCTCAACCGCAGCTAGATGTAATAAATAATTAATATCTACACTTTTTTCTCGGACTCAAATATGGACAGGACTTCTGTATAATCACTAGATTGTAATCCCAAAAACCGACAACTGGAACTTCTGTGGCATGGATGCCATCCTACTTGATATGTAATCAAAGACTACACAATACGATATATGTTGTATGTAAGAGAAGCTTTTGTCTGAACATATAAACTGATATACACAGAAGGCTACAGCATGTTAAAAATCATGTTAATAGTGCAATATTTCCATACAAAATAAAATTAACGTACTTATTCACTTTCTTATAACTCTGCAATAACTGGCTGCATTCAGGCGACGTTTCGTAGGCTGTATGTGTATATACGTAATTGTCAACTTTTTTTTCTATAAGAGCTAACAAATGTATCGGATGCTCATTAGAACACTCATCTTGTTTGTACGTCTTGAGCCTAGCAGACTGAAGTGATTTGGGGGAGGGAACCAAACAGCTAGGTCATCGAACCCCTTGGAGTAGGGAAGGATGGGGAAAGATGTCGGCCGTACCGTTTGGAAGGAACCATCCCTGCATTGGCCTGAGGCGATTTAGAGAAATCACGGAATATCGGAAGGAAGATGGCCGGACGCGGTTTTTGAACCGACGTCCTCGCGAGTGCAAGTCCATTGTGCCAACCACTGCGCCACCTAGCTTAGAATAATTATACACAAATTCAAATCTGGTTGAAGCTTTTTCCTCAAGCATACCCAGTTGCACAAATTCCCATCGACCACACAATTTTATTGTTTACTCAGACTTGTGATGTGTTGTTATTTAGACATCAGGTATGCTAGAAATAGCAATGTTGGTAAAGGATTTTTGTGTGTAACGTATTTTTCACATAGCAAAGATTTTAATTCATTTTATATTAGCTTTGCTAATCAGGTCGTTAACCAGTCACTGTTGGATTTAATATGCCACTTAGAGCAACGTCATGATACCTACGGAACCTATATAAATACAAAACTTCGTGTTAAAAATCTTGCTGGCACTGAAAGTGTGAGTATCGTTTGCCTTCCTCTACATTTGTAAATGTGAACGTATTTCGTTCAGTTTCTCCTCATTTCACAGCAGACAAGAAAATATTGCTGTGAATCTTTGTTGATTGACAACACTCTTCTATTAAAGAAGAGTACAGTGGTTTATTTGTGATCTGACAGGAGTATTATTAGCCGGTAAGTTATAAGACGTTTTAATAGTAAGAACGACTTAACAGACTTTTACTATTGTGACAGACGTTAGGTGTTTCGTTTAATAATTACAGTTAATAGAGTCTCATAAACCATCATGTTCACTACATATCCATCTGACGCACGTCTGCTAGAGATAAGTGTTCCTTCGTTCGCATGTATCGAAAAATGCAATATTTTTGTCATCAGCTCCCTCAAAAGCAAGATCTTTCAGAACAGCAGAATGCATAATAAAATACTAAAACATGCAAAACATTTCATTAAAGCTGTAAGAGAACTGAACTAGCTAGACATAAACTTCATTACTGTACCGGTGTGCAGTAGTATTCTGTGGGTCGCTAGCACTGTGATGATATGTGTTGTTTGTAGATCATTGCCATGGAAATTTTTTATCTGGATGAAAAGACGGGCTTGTCTTAATTGCTGAGTTGATATATTAATGCGGGAAGAAAGTATTTACTGTCCTGGATTACGAGATATAATTAGGTCATGGAAATGCCAATCAAACATGCAAAGTCCACATCAACATTGCAACGTTCTACGTAAGTTCGACGATCTTTTGCAAAGTACCTCACCTCGATTACAGGTTTTTGACACCTGAACATGTTGTAGAGAGCTACCATTTTGAATTGGCTTGTTTACACATTTTCCTAAATTTACCTTGGTTGTTATTTAAAGTCTGGCATCATAATATAATGTTGCTTCAAAAACATCATTTTCAGCAATTACAGTAGACTAATAGCTTTATTATTTTTATAGTTGTGTATGTACTACTGACATTATTGTTTAGTACGTGATAGGTAATGTAGTGACATGAATGAGTTTTACTAGGTTCGTTAAATTGTTATCGTAGCATCATGCTATGCATTCACTTCTCCTGTGCAATATGTGCATCAAAAACTGAATTGCCAGTGTTTTAAGTCTTTCTAATTGCAAGTTTTCAGTTTATGCAGGTAAAAGGAAATTATTATTAGTATGGTTAGTTAAAATTAGGTTGAACCATTCTTGTTACACCACTTGTGAAATACCCAGTTCTGTTATCTGTCAAAAGAGCCATTTTCTCCTTTTTTCACACGTTCTCCGTGTCCCCCACGTTTTGCGTGTTTAGAGTGACGCTTAAAGCAATGGCGTAAGACGTGGTGCTAACTTATCTTACCCAACGCAATAGCATTACGAGGCAGTTGAGGCTGACACGTTTGTCTTCTCTGATGTGGAAGAATCAGTTTCAGCTGTTGTGACTGAATCATCTGTTGCTGTGTCAGCAACTGTTGTTTCTTCTTCTGGTAAGGCCGATGCATTTGTTGTGGTTGTAGAAATTGTCCCCTCTGATGTTGTCTCCACATCTCACTCACTTGTTTCACTGGGTTCAGCCCTTTCGGTTCTTGATGAATTAGGTACTGTGTTGGTCAACGAAACTTCTTGGCAGACACCCATTGGTCTGTACAACCAGACGCGACAACGACGGGGAGATCCAGAGCATTTGTAAACGTTAACTCCTTCAGACGTAGGTGAATACACTTTATCATTTGACAACCTGCTACAGCCACAACACATGCGTGACACTTGTGACCATGTCAAATGAGTCGAGGGTCGACAGCAAACTCATGACAATGAAAAGTCCTCTGTGTATTTTGCTAACACATGGAAATTATCACTCGTAATTTGAATATTCCAGAAACAGTGAAGAAGATCGTGTGCACACTGTTACAAGTCGCAAACGTCACTTAGCAATCGTATAAATGGTCAGAAATGGGACGTAGATAACATTTGTAGAGTCAGTGAGTAGTAATTATGGACGGAGTAAGCGCCGACGACTAGGACACAGCAGTTGATGAAGGAACTGAATTACTTCATCTAAGAGTGGCCAGTGTTACAACTGATAGATGAGTAGCATGAATAGAAGTCTTACAAATGTCACACACACACACACACACACACACACACACACACACACACACACTTATATATATATATTTCACTAAATTATATATATATATATATATATATATATATATATATATATATATATATATATATATATATATATATATAATTTAGTGAAATGCTCACAACACAACATCTCAGTTAGCAATGTTTTGGATAGTACCTGTCCCTGCGTGAGTTGGGCGAAGAGGCCAGTGATGTAATAACTGGTCAGGTAGAAGCTGATTTAGCAGTTAGATATACATCTACAACTATGTGACTACTCTGCAATTCACATTTAAGTGTTTGGCAGAGGTTTCATCGAGCCACAATCATACTATCTCTCTACTATTCCACTGCCGTACAGCACGCGGGAAAAACGAACACCTAAATCTTTCTGTTCGAGCTCTGATTTCTATTATATTATATTGATGATCATTCCTTCCTATGTAGGTTGGGCTCAACAAAATATTTTCGCATTCGGAAGAGGAAGTTGGTGACTGAAATTTCGTAAAAAGGTCTCGCCGCGACAAAAACGTCATTGCTGTAATGACTTACATTCCAACTCGTGTATCATATCTGCCACACTATCTCCCCTATTACGTGATAATACAAAACGAGCTGCCCTTTTTTGCACCCTTTCGATGTCCTCCGTCAATCCCACCTGGTAAGGATCCCTCACCGCGCAGCAATATTCTAACAGAGGACGAACGAGTGTAGTGTAAGCTGTCTCTTTAGTGGACTTGTTGCATTTGTAAGTGTCCTGCAATGAAACGCAACCTTTCGCTCGCCTTCCCCACAATATTATCTATGTGGTCCTTCCAACTGAAGTTGTTCGTAATTTTAACACCCAGGTACTTAGTTGAATTGACAGCCTTGAGAATTGTACTATTTATCGAGTAATCGAATTCCAGCGGATCATCTCACACTTTTAGTTATTTAGCGTCAACTGCCACCTGCCACACCATATAGCAGTCTTTTCTAAATCGCTTTGCAGCTGATACTGGTCTTCGGATGATCTTACTGGACGGTAAATTACAGCATCATCTGCGAACAATCTAAGAGAACTGCTCAGATTGTCACCCAGGTCATTTATATAGATCAGTAACAGCAGAGGTCCCAGGACGCTTCCCTGGGGACCACTTGATATCACTTCAGTTTTACTCGATGATTTGCCGTCCATTACTACGAACTGCGACCTTCCTGACAGGAAATCACGAATCCAGTCGCACAACTGAGACGATACCTCATAGGTCTGCAACTTGATTAGAAGTCGCTTGTGAGGAACGGTGTCAAAAGCTTTCCGGAAATCTAGAAATACGGAATCAACTTGAGATCCCCTGTCGATAGCGGCCATTACTTCGTGCGAATAAAGAGCTAGCTGCGTTGCACAAGAGCGATGTTTTCTGAAGCCTTGCTGATTACGTGTCAATAGATCGTTCCCTTCTAGGTGATTCATAATGTTTGAATACAGTATATGTACCAAAACCCTACTGAAAACCGATGTCAATGATATAGGTCTGTAGTTAAATGGATTACTCCTACTACCCGTCTTAAACACTGGTGCGACCTGCGCAATTTTCCAATCTGTAGGTACAAATCTATCGGTGAGCGAGCGGTTGTGTATGAGTGCTAAGTAGGGAGCTATTGTGTCAGCGTAATTTGGAATGAACCAATTCGGTATTCAATCTGGACCTGAAGACTTGCCCGTATCAAGCGATTTAAGTTGCTTCGCAACCCCTAAGGTATCTACTTCTAAGAAACTCATGCTAGCAGATGTTCGTGTTTAAAATTCTGAAATATTCCATTCTTCTTCCCTGGTGAAGGAATTTCGGAAAACTGCGTTCAATAACTACGCTTTAGCGGCACAGTCGACGGTAACAGTACCATCGGCACTGCGCAGTGTAGGTATTGACTGCGTCTTGCCGCTTGTGTACTTTACATTTTGTACTTTAATATTGTTCGATGTTAAAGATGGAGAGTCATAATATACAAGGAGAGAACGTTAAAAAGTTGATAAAACACTATTCATTTAATGTTTTCAGTCAACGTAGTCACGAAATAAATTAGGGGATTCTGTAGAATATTTCTAAAATGTACTTTATTTTTTAAATGTGTTTTGATTAAAATCTCACCTTGTGTGAAATGGTATTTGAATGAATTTGTGGCTCCAAAATAAAATTCGTTAAAATACTACATCTTATTTCGTGTAAATACCTGATGTGATTGACAAAAACGGAAGTTAATTCTAAAATGTCTATAAGAAATTGATTCAAGGACACCTACACACAGCTAATCACCTTAAAAAATGTCTAAATGCTGACTAGTGCTGTTATTATGCAGAGCCTGTGAACGAGTACCTCGAAAACGGCGAAGATGGTCGAATGTTCACGTGATACAGTCGTGAGCATCTATGGAGAGATGGGAAGGACAGTGAAATTACCACTAGGTGCTATGTGGTTGGTCGGCCACGCTCTTCACAGAACGTGGTGTTATAAAGCCTGTCTGCTCTATAAAGCAGGATAGATGGTGATCTTTGACATCTCTATAGAGAGAGCACAATGCTAGTTCATTCACAAATGTTACGGAGGCCACCGGTCATAGTACGTTTTTGAACAGGGAGTTCTGCAGCAGAGAACCCTCTCGTGTTGACATGTTGACCCAACGCCACCGTCAGTTACAACTGCAAAGAGCACGGGACCATCGGGATTCGACGGTCGATCAATGGAAAAGTATCACGTCTTCGGGTGAATCAAACTATTGCCACACTAGGTAGCTGACAATCTCGACAAACACCGTCACTGAGATGAATGGCGGCGCGAAACGTACAGCGAGCAACAGGCACAGGGCGGTGGAAAGAATTTTATGCAGTTGGAGACTTTGAACTACGCTTGCATGGGAAGACTGCTGCGAATTACCTGCACCCGTTCATGTTTGGTGCATTCCCGTCGGCGATTCATCTTTGAGCATGTAATAATGCGTATATCGGAGCCAGAACCGTGCCACAGTGGTTTGAAGAGAGTTGGTTCACGTCTCGGAGGCCAAAATCGCCTGATGTAAACCCTATTGGAAAAGTATGGGTCGCTATTGGGCGTCATCACTTCGTACGCAAATCAGTGTCGCATTATGATACGTGAATTACGAGACCTGTGCGTAGATTCTAAGGCCGCATACACATTAGTTCATACATTCTAATCGTGTTTCCCTTGCGTTATCTAGGCACGGACTCGTGTTTCAGCAACTGTTGTTCAACAGCGATTAGAATGGACAGGGAATGTGATTGCTGTCTTCGGATTACGGCTGAGATGGCATCCCTTCGCTCACAGCTGCAGGCGGCGATGACTACGGTCGTGCAGCTTGACGCTGTTGCCAATGGGCACCACTGTGGGAAGCACGACTTGGGTATCACGGGGATGTCAACCTCGTCCCGTCTGTCCACAAATCGATCTGCCACTATGGTTGCTCCGGTTGCTGCATGCAGTGGGGCTGAGCTCTCGCCTGTGGTTGATTGGAAGGACGTTCCAAGGCATGGCTGGGAGCGAAAGACGTCTCCTTAGCCTGATCACAAAGCCCCCCGGTGTGTCTGACAGACAGGTTTCAGATGCTGTCTCTGGCTGAGCCAGATGCAGCAACCTTCCCTGTTTCAGAGGATGATGCTCAGCCTTCAAGGTCCGGGCAATGGCAGAGGGTGGGCTTATTGGGGGCTCCAATGTCAGGCGCGTAATTTAGCCCATTAGGGACATGGCGGCTAAGGAGGGGAACAAATCAAGTGTGCACTCTGTGTGCATTCTGGGTGGAGTCATTCCTGATGTGGAAAGGGTCCTTCCGGATGCCATGAAGAGCACAGGGTGCAGCCAGCTGCAAGTGTTAGCACATGTCGGGACAAATGACATGTGTCGCTTTGGATCTGAGGGAATTCTCTCTGGATTACAGCGGCTATCTGATTTGATGAAGGCTGCCTGTCTTGCTAACGAGATGAAAGCTGAGCTCACCATCTGCAGCATCGTTGAGAGAACCGACTATGGACCTTTGGTGCAGAGGTGGAGGGTCTGAATCAGAGGCTTACGACCATGTTGGCTGCAGATACCTTGACTTGCGCCATAGGGTGGTGGGGTTTCTGGTTCCGCTGAATTGGTCAGGAGTTCACTACACGCACCTCGTGGCTACACAGTTAGCGGAGGCTGTGTGGCGTGGACTGGGCGGTCTTTTAGGTTAGAAGGCCTCGGGAAAGTATGGGGTGGGCTTGAATCTCAAAGGGTGCATGGCAAATACAGAACGTGCTTGGATCAAAGAACAGTCGGAATTGCAGTTGTAAATTGTTGTAGTTGTGCTGGGAAAGTCCCTGAGCTTCAAGCGCTAATAGAAAGCACATAATCTGAAATCGTTATAGGTACAGAAAGCTGGCTATAGCCTGAAATAAGTTCTGTGGAAATTTTTACGAAGTCTCAGACGGTGTGCAGGAAAGATAGATCAGGCAGAATGGGTTGTGGAGTGATTGTGTCAATCAGTAGTGGTTTATGTTGTAATGAAGTCGAAGTAGATACTCTGTGCAAATTGGTATGTGTGGAGGCTATACTTAACAGCCGAACTAAGTTAATAATAGGCTCCTTCTACCGTCCCCCAGACTCCGATGATATGGTTGCTGAACAGATCAGAGAAAATTTCAGTCTCATAACAAATAAATACCCCACTCATACTGTTATAGTTGGTGGGGACTTCAACCTTCCCTCGATCTGTTGGCAAAAATACCGGTGGTAGGCAGAAAACACCATCCGAGATTGTCCTAAATGCTTTCACCAAAAATTATTTCGATCAGTTACTCAAATAACCCACGCGAATTGTTAATGGTTGCGAAAACACACTTGACCTCTTAGCCAGAAACAATTCAGAGCTAATAGAGAGCATCATGACTGATACAGGGATTAGTGATCACAAGCTCGTTATAGCTACTCTCAATACCATATCTTCCCAATCCACCAGAAACAAACGCAAAATAGTTTTATTTGAAGAAGCGGATAAATTGTCACTAGAAGCCTTCCTAAGAGACAATCTCCATTCCTTCCAAACTGACTATGCAAATGTAGACGAGATGTGGCTCAAATTCAAAGATATAGTAGCAACAGCAATTGAGAGATTCATACCTCATAAATTGGTAAGAGATGGAATTGATCCCCAATGGTATACAAAACAGGTCCCAACGCTGTTGCAGAGGCAACGGAAAATGAATGCAAAGTTCAGAAGAACACGAAATCCCAAAGAATGGCTAAAATTTACAGACACACTGAATTTGGCACAGACTCCAATGCGAGATGCCTTTAATAGGTTCCACAACGAAACATTGTCTCTAAATTTGGTAGAAAATCCGAAGAAGTTCTTGGTCGTATGTAAAGTACACAAGCGGCATGACGCAGTCAATACCCTCTCTGCACAGTGCCGATGGTACTGTTACTGAGTTCTGTGCCGATAAAGCAGAGTTATTGAACGCAGTTTTCCGAAAATTCCTTCTCCAGGGATGACGTATGGAATATTCCAGAATTCTGAACATGAACAGCTGCTAGCATGAGTTCCTTAGATGTAGATAGCTTAGGGATTTCAAAGCAACTCAAATTGCTTGATACGGGCAAGTCTTCAGGTCTAGATTCTATATCGATTAGGTTCATTGCAGATTACTCTGATACAATAGCTCCCTACTTAGCAATTATATACAACCGCTCTCTCACCGATAGATCTGCACCTGCAGATTGGAAAATTGTGCAGGTCGCACCAGTGTTTAAGAAGAGTAGTAGGGGTAATCCATAAAACTACAGACCTATATCACTGATGTCGGTTTGCAGTAGGGTTTTTGAGCATATACTGTATTCAAACATTATGAATCATCTCGAATAGAACGATCTAATCATACGTAATCAGCATGGTTTCAGAAAACATCGTTCTTGTGCAACGAGCTTGCTCTTTATTCGCATGAAGTAATGGACGCTATCGACAGGGTATCTCAAGTTGATTCCGTATTCCTAGATTTCCGGAAAGCTGTTGACACCGTTCCTCACAAGCTACTTCTAATCAAGCTGCAGACCTATGTGGTATCGTCTCAGTTGTGCGACTGGTTTTCGTGATTTCCTGTCAGGAAGGTCGCAGTTCGTAGTAGTAGACAGCAAATCATCAAATACAACTGAAGTGATAGCAGGCATTCACCAGGGAACTGTCCTGGGACTTCTGCTGTTTCTGATCTATATAAAGGACCTAGGTGACAATCTGAGCAGTTCTCTTAGGTTCGCAGATAATGCTGTAATTTAGCGTCTAGTAAGGTCATCCAAAGACCAGTATCAGTTGCAAAGCGATTAGAAGAGATTGCTGTATGGTGTGGCAGGCGGCAGTTGACGCTAAATAACGAAAAGTGTGAGTTCCAAAAGAAATCCATAACTCGATAAATACACTCCTGGAAATTGAAATAAGAACACCGTGAATTCATTGTCCCAGGAAGGGGAAACTTTATTGACACATTCCTGGGGTCAGATACATCACATGATCACACTGACAGAACCACAGGCACATAGACACAGGCAACAGAGCATGCACAATGTCGGCACTAGTACAGTGTATATCTACCTTTCGCAGCAATGCAGGCTGCTATTCTCCCATGGAGACGATCGTAGAGATGCTGGATGTAGTCCTGTGGAACGGCTTGCTATGCCATTTCCACCTGGCGCCTCAGTTGGACCAGCGTTCGTGCTGGACGTGCAGACCGCGTGAGACGACGCTTCATCCAGTCCCAAACATGCTCAATGGGGGAGATCTTGCTGGCCAGGGTAGTTGACTTACACCTTCTAGAGCACGTTGGGTGTCATGGGATACATGCGGACGTGCATTGTCCTGTTGGAACAGCAAGTTCCCTTGCCGGTCTAGGAATGGTAGAACGATGGGTTCGATGATGGTTTGGATGTACCATGCACTATTCAGTGTCCCCTCGACGATCACCAGAGGTGTACGGCCAGTGTAGGAGATCGCTCTGCACACCATGATGCCTGGTGTTTGCCCTGTGTGCCTCGGTCGTATGCAGTCCTCATTGTGGCGCTCACCTGCACGGCGCCAAACACGCATACGACCATTATTGGCATTAAGGCAGAAGCGACTCTCATCGCTGAAGACGACACGTCTCCATTCGTCCCTCCATTCACGCCTGTCGCGACACCACTGGAGGCGGGCTGCACGATGTTGGGGCGTGAGCGGAAGACGGCCTAACGGTGTGCGGGACCGTAGCCCAGCTTCATGGAGACGGTTGCGAATGGTCCTCGCCGATACCCCAGGAGCAACAGTGTCCCTAATTTGCTGGGAAGTGGCGGTGCGGTCCCCTACGGCAATGCGTAGGATCCTACGGTCTTGGCGTGCATCCGTGCGTCGTTGCGGTCCGGTCCCAGGTCGACGGGCACGTGCACCTTCCGCCGACCACTGGCGACAACATCGATGTACTGTGGAGACCTCACGCCCCACGTGTTGAGCAATTCGGCGGTATGTCCACCCGGCCTCCCGCATGCCCACTATACGCCCTCGCTCAAAGTCCGTCAACTACACATACGGTTTACGTCCACGTTGTCGCGGCATGCTACCAGTGTTAAAGACTGCGATGGAGCTCCGTATGCCACGGCAAACTGGCTGACACTGACGGCGGCGGTGCACAAATGCTGCGCAGCTAGCGCCATTCGACGGCCAACACCGCGGTTCCTGGTGTGTCCGCTGTGCCGTGCGTGTGATCATTACTTGTACAGCCCTCTCGCAGTGTCCGGAGCAAGTATGGTGGGTCTGACACACCGGTGTCAATGTGTTCTTTTTTCCATTTCCAGGAGTGTAGTACAATTCTCAAGGGTGAAGGCCCTGTTCGCAGATTTTCTTTGGTTTTCAGCTAAACATCATCCAAAGACGGTGTAAGAGAGAAAATATTAATCCAAGGTAAAAAATACCCAACCTCTGGCAGCACATCTTGCTTAAAAGTACACTTAATTGTAAGAACGCTCCATTGAAAGATGTGCCTCAACCACAGCTAGATGTAATAAATAATTAATATCTACACTTTAACTCAGACTCAAATATGGACAGGACTTCTGTATATTCACTAGATTGTAATCCCAAAAACCGACAACTTGAACTTCTGTGGCATAGATGCCATCCTACTTGATATGTAATCAAAGACAACAAAATACGATATATGTTGTATGTAAGAGAAGCTTTTGGCTGAACATATAAACTGATATAAACAGAAGGCTATAGCATGTTGAAAGTCATGTTAATAGTGTAATATTTCCCTACAAAATAAAATTGACATACTTATTCACTTTCTTATAACTCTGTAATAACTGGCTGCATTCAGGCTTGGTTTCGTAAGCTGCATGTGTATCTGCGTAATTGTCAACTTTTTTTTTATAAGAGCAAACCAATGTATCGGACGCTCTGTAGAATACTCACCTTGTTCGTACATCTTGAGCCTTGCAGACTGAAGTGAATTGGGGGAGGGAACCAAACAGCTAGGTCATCGAACCCATCGGAGTAGGGAAGGATGGGTAAGATGTCGGCCGTATCCTTTCGAAGGAATCACCCCTGCATTGGCCTGAGGCGATTTAGAGAAATCACGGAATATCGGAAGGAAGATGGCCGGACACGGTTTTGAACCGACGTCCTTGCGAGTCCAAGTCCATTCTGCCAACCACTGCGCCGCCTTAGGATTATTATACACAAATTCAAATCTGGTTGCAGCTTTTTCCTGAAGCATACCAAGTTGCACAAATTCCCATCGACCACACAATTTTATTGTTTACTCAGACTTGAGATGTTTTGTTATTTAGGCATCAGGTATGCTAGAAATAGCAATGTTGGTAAAAGATCTTGGTATGTAACGCATTTTTCACATAGTGTTGTTGTTGTTGTCTTCAGTCCTGAGACTGGTTTGATGCAGCTCTCCATGCTACTCTATCCTGTGCAAGCTGCTTCATCTCCCAGTACCTACTGCAACGTACATCCTTCTGAATCTGCTTAGTGTACTCATCTCTCGGTCTCCCTCTACGATTTTTACCCTCCACGCTGCCCTCCAATGCTAAATTTGTGATCCCTTGATGCCTCAAAACATGTCCTACCAACCGATCCCTTCTTCTAGTCAAGTTGTGCCACAAACTTCTCTTCTCCCCAATCCTATTCAATACCTCCTCATTAGTTACGTACTCTATCCACCTTATCTTCAGTATTCTTCTGTAGCACCACATTTCAAAAGCTTCTATTCTCTTCTTGTCCAAACTAGTTATCGTCCATGTTTCACTTCCATACATGGCTACACACCAAACAAATACTTTCAGAAACGACTTCCTGATACATAAATCTATATTCGATGTAAACAAATTTCTCTTCTTCAGAAATGCTTTCCTTGCCATTGCCAGTCTACATTTTATATCCTCTCTACTTCGACCATCATCAGTTATTTTACTTCCTAAATAGCAAAACTCCTTTACTACTTTAAGTGTCTCATTTCCTAGTCTAATTCCCTCAGCATCACCCGATTTAATTTGACTACATTCCATTATCCTCGTTTTGCTTTTGTTAATGTTCATCTTATATCCTCCTTTCAAGACACTGTCCATTCCGTTCAACTGCTCTTCCCAGTCCTTTGCCGTCTCTGACAGAATTAAAATGTCATCGGCGAACCTCAAAGTTTTTACTTCGTCTCCATGAATTTTAATACCTACTCCAAATTTTTCTTTTGTTACCTTTACTGCTTGCTCAATATACAGATTGAATAACATCGGGGAGAGGCTACAACCCTGTCTCACTCCTTTCCCAACCACTGCTTCCCTTTCATGCCCCTCGACTCTTATGACTGCCATCTGGTTTCTGTACAAATTATAAATAGCCTTTCGCTCCCTGTATTTTACCCCTGCCACCTTTAGAATTTGAAAAAGAGTATTCCAGTCAACATTGTCAAAAGCTTTCTCTAAGTCTACAAATGCTAGAAACGTAGGTTTGCCTTTTCTTAATCTTTCTTCTAAGATAAGTCGTAAGGTCAGTATTGCCTCACGTGATCCAACATTTCGACGGAATCCAAACTGATCCTCCCCGAGGTCTGCATCTACCAGTTTTTACATTCGTCTGTAAAGAATTCGCGTTAGTATTTTGCAGCCGTGGCTTATTAAACTGATAATTCGGTAATTTTAACATCTGTCAGCACCTGCTTTCTTTGGGATTGGAATTATTATATTCTTCTTGAAGTCTGAGGGTATTTCGCCTGTCTCATACATCTTGCTCACCAGCTGGTAGAGTTTTCTCAGGATTGGTTGTCCCAAGGCCGTCAGTGCTTCTAATGGAATGTTGTCTACTCAGGGGGCTTTGTTTCGACTCAGGTGTAAAGATTTAAATCCATTTAAAATTAGCTTTGCAATTCACGTCATTAACCAGTCACTGTTGGACTTTATATGCCACTTACAGCAACGTCATGATATCTACGGAACCTATATAAATACAAAACTTCGTGTTAAACATCTTCCTGGCACTGAAAGTGTGAGTGCTGTTTGCTTTTCTCTACATTTGTAGAAGTGAACGTGTTTCGTTCAGTTTCTCCTTATTTCACAGCAGATAAGAAAATATTGCTGTGAATCTTTGTAGATTGACAACACTCTTCTATTAAAGAAGAGTACAGTGGTTTATTTGTGATCTGACAGGAGCATTATTTGCCGGTAACTTATAAGACATTTCAATAGTAAGAACGACTTAACAGACTTTTTCTAGTGTGACACACGTTAGATGTTACGTTTGATAATCACAGTTAATAGAGTCTCATAAACCATCATGTTCACTACATATCCATCTGACGCACATCTGCTAGAGATAAGTGTTCCTTGGTTCGTATGTATCGAAAAATGCAATATTTTTGTCATCAGCTCCCTCAAAAGTTAAACTTTTCAGAACAGCAGATTGCATAATAAAATACTAAAACATGCAAAACATTTCATTAAAGCTGTAAGAGAACTGAACTAGCTAGACATAAACTTCATTACTGTACAGGTGTGTAGTAGTATTCTGTGGGCCGCTATCACTTTGATGATATGTGTTGCTTGAAGTTCAGTGGCATGGAAATTTTTTATCTGGATGAAAAGCCGGGCTTGTCTTAATTGCAGAGGTGATATATTAATGCGGGAAGAAGGAATTTAATGTACTGGATTACGAGATATAATTAGGTCATGGAAATGCCAATCAAACATGCAAAGTCCACATCAACATTGAAACGTTCTACGTAAGTTCGACGATCTTTTGCAAAGTACCTCATCTCGATTAGAGGTTTTTCACACCTGAATATGTTGTAGAGAGCTACAATTTTGAATTGGCTTGTTTACCCCTCATTTTCCTAAATTTACTTGGGATGTTATTTAAAGTCTGGCACCATAATATAATGTTGCTTCAAAAACATCGTTTTCAGCAATTACAGTAGACTAATAGATTTATTATTTTCATAGTTGTGTATGTACTACTGTCATTATTGTTTAGTACATGATAAGTAATGTAGTTAGGTGAATGATTTTCACAGGGTTCTTTAAAATGTTATCGTAGCATCATGCTATGCATTCACTTCTCCTGTGCAATATCTGCATCAAAAATTGAATTGCCAGTGTTTTAAGTCTTTCTAATTGCAAGTTTTCAGTTTATGCACGTAAAAGGAAATTATTATTAGTATGGTTAGTTAAAATTAGGTTGAACCATTCTTGTTACACCACTTGTGAAATACCCAGTTCCGTTATCTGTCAAAAGAGCCATGTTCTCCTTTTTTCACACGTTCTCCGTGTCCTCCACGTTTTGCGTGTTTAGAGTGACGCATAAAGCGATGGCATAAGACGTGGTGCTAACTTATCTTACCCAATGCGATAGCATCACGAGGCAGTTGAGGCTGACACGTTTGTCTTCTCTGATGTGGAAGAATCAGTTTCAGCAGTTGTGACTGAACCATCTGTTGCTCTGTCAGCAACTGTTATTTCCTCTTCTGGTAAGGCCGATGCATTTGTTGTGGTTGTAGAAATTGTCCCCTCTGATGTTGTCTCCACCGCTCACTCACTTGTTTCACTGGGTTCAGTCCTTTCTGTTGTTGATGAATTAGGTACTGTGTTGGTCAACGAAACTTCTTGGCAGACACTCATGGGTCTGTACTGGCAGACGCGACAACGACGGGGAGAACCAGAGCAAAAGCAGGTGAATACACTTTATCATTTGACAACCTGCTATAGCGAAGGGGGACACTTGTCACCATGTCAAATGAGTCGAGGGTCGACACCAAACTCATGACAATGAAAAGTCCTCTGTGTATTTCTTAGCACATGGAAATTACTTCACGAAATTTGAATATTCCAGAATCAGTGAAGAAGGTCGTGTGCACCCATATATTTCATTTAGTGTAATGTTCACAACACAACATCTCAGTTAGCAATGTTTTGGATAGTACCTGTCCTGCGAGAGTTGGGCGAAGTGGCCAGTGATGTAATCACTGGTGAGGTAGAAGCTGATTTAGCAGTTAAGCCAAGTGGCCATTGATTCATTAGATGACGGACCAGGCCCAATCCAAGCACCCCAGGTACTGCATTTTATATAGATTAGAACAAGAGACAGATGGCTCGTCTCTTCACAATGGGAATGCCATTTGTAATGATATGAAATCACAGCAAAGAATCTGCGACCTTAAAATGATGGTTCGAGGACTAGCTCAGTAATGTACAGGGTGTGAAAGGCATCAATGCAGATATTTTTATATGTTGTACCTTTATACGTATACACATCAATATGTTGGTCAGTTCTACCCACGCACTATAATTGATGTTTTCTCCATGGTCGTAACTGCACAACGAAGTGGACTATGCCTTTCGGTATATAGTACCAGTTCTGCTTTCACACGTACACATATCAATAATTGACCAGTCATACAGGGTGAAAATGAATTTTAGGGGCTTACTTGTACAACATTTCCGTGGAGGTACTACTACACTGACAGGAAAAGTAGGAATTTTAATAGCCATAATTATTAGTCTACAATCGACTTAAATACTGATTCAGTATTCTTCACTACACCGTCCTCAGTCACCAGTAGACATGTCTACCTTACACCCATTTACCTTGCATAGAAAATGGTGAAACACCTCACATATAATCATGAGTAATGAAACTTTTTTTAAGGAGTGCGTATTATCTTGCTACTTCCGCATGTCTCCATCCTTATCAAAGATTATTTTCTGTATCCGCAGTCCACCATCCGACGAGTGGTGGAGGGTACTCCGTACCCCTGTCCGTCGTCTCCTTTCCTGATCCCCTAAAACACAGAGCGAGAGGAAAATGTTTGTTTATGTGCCTCCGTATGTGTGCTAATTTCTCGTAATTTATCTTCACGGTCCTGGTGGGAAATATACTTTGGCGGCAGTAGAACCGATCTTCTGTCACCTTCAAATGTTGGTTCACCCAATAGGGTACCTGGTACATAACGACTCCGTCCCTAACGGAATTCTCATTTTAGATCCTTCACCAATGCTCTCGGGCCTGTTAGTAAAATATCTACCTGTCCGTCTCTAAATTGCTTCGATGTCTTCCTTTAATGTGACCCACTATGGATCCAAAAACAGGAGCAGTACCCAAGAATAGGTGGCACTAGCATCCTATATGTGGTCTCATTTACTTATGATTCTCACATTAAACAGAATTCACGAATATTCTCTTCGTTGACTTTAATGAAGGAATTTCGAGGATTTTTAATAACTTCGTCTTACTGTCCCTTTTATCGGCACCTTTGGCATTTTCCGGCAAAGATACTGATTGTGTCTTGCCTATAGCATTCTTTACGTATCATCAGAATCACTCTCGAATTTATGCCAGGTTTCAAGAGAAACTTTCGTGGTGGAAACTGTTATTAGCATCTCGCATTGAAGTCTGCGCTACGTTTCGAGCTTCTGTAGAAGATCCCAAATTGTTTAGATTTTGTTTTCATTTAAATCTGGCATGCTTCTTCCGTTGTTTCCGCAACAATGTTCCTACCCGTTTCATGTACTAAGAGGAATCAGATCCTTCAGTTCCGTCGTTTGTTAACTTATTTAGTGTAAATCTCTCAATTGCAGACGATACTATTTCTTTGAATTAAAGCCTCATTTGGAACGATTACAACTTGTGTTTCAAGAATGTGTCAAGAGAATATTTATCTGTTTTCTGAATACATATATTTTTCGTTTACTTTTAGGGTATTTAGTCTCTCTGCGACAGATCTGTGTCACTAGTCCTTTTATCCGTTTTGATGCTCGTTATTAGCTCAAAATAATTTCCTGCCAAGATGTCAAGTATGTTTTAACAACCGTTTACTATTCGAGTCGGCCTTCTAACTAACAGATGGAAATAATATACAGAGAATGCGTATAGCACAATTCTGCTTGATGTTTTATCCGTACCTCCGTATTAAAACACGTATTTTCGTTAAGATATATAAAGTTAACTGAAGTCACCACCAACTATAACTGTATGAGCCAGGTAGGTGTTATTATATTATTTAAGTTGGGCAGTCGCTAATAGGATCCAATTATTACTTTATGCCGGTTGCCACGAATGACTTCTTATCAAATTAATTAAATTTCGGCACAAAATAATTAGTTCTAACAGCCACAGGGGTGCCACCATCAACTGTGTTTAGCCTCTCCTTTCACAAAACCGTAAAGTCCTTATCAAAAATTTCGTCCCACATTGCCTTCTGCGTCTATTTCACACAGAGGTGTTTGTCTGGTAGCACTGACAACTTTACGAAAACGTCGCTGCTCGCGGTCGTTCAGTGAAAGCCGACAGACGATGTATCGTTCATGGTGATCGGTAATTGCTGCAGTTTGGAATTCCTGGCACGCTCTTGACACTGTGGATCTAGGTATACTAAATTCCTTGACGATTTGTGAATTGGAATGTCCCAGGCTTCTAACTCCAGACACCACTCCGTGTTTAAAGTTTATTAATTCCCATCGTACGGCCATAATCACGTCGGAAACGTTTTCCCATTCATCACTTGAGTCAAAATGACAGCTCCGCATTAACACTGCGCTTTCACCCCTTGTGTACGTGATACTACCGCTATCTCTATATGTGCATATCGCTTTACTATGACTTTTGTCAATCCAAGTGTATTTACAAATTAGTTACAGGAGAAGCTACATCCAAATGTGTACCAGCTGACAAGCATGAGGTGCGAAGATAGAAACGTTTGACCCATGGTACTTTGAACATGCATGGGACGGTGAATTTGACGCTTAAAATAGCCAGAAATGGTTTAGGCGGAAACAAACTTCAAATCTGAAGAAGGTAAGAAACGTCCGTTATAATAGTTTTGTAGGAAGATATATCCCCACAAGAGAGATAGTGGTCATTATCTATATGGGTAGAGAGTTAGAAGTGACTGAGAGTAATATACCGTTGTGGAAGGTTCAGGACGATAAGATACTGAAAGAGCAAACAAAACCACGAAATGTTGCTTGACAATTGGGAGCTCGAATTAGCCATCAGGACTATAGGATGTGATAAACGAGAAAAGAAAATCGGACGAGTCGCAGGAAAGGAGTTTCAAATGGTGGAACATTGTCAGCGAGAATTACGGACCAATGCAGTTGTTAGGTGTACAGATCTGAAAATGGTTCAAATGGCTCTAAGCACTATGGGACTTAACATCTGAGATCATCAGTCCCCTAGAAGTTAGAACTACTTAAACCTAACTAACCTAAGGACATCACACACGTCCATGCCTGATTCAGGATTCGAACCTGCGACTCTTCTGGAAGACTGACGTACCTAGAACCGCTCTACCACACCGTTTGTTTGTGCATATCCCAATGTGTTTCATTTAAAAGGTGACAGATTGTCATTTACCGAAACTATTAGGCATATACAACCGGTATGAGAAGAACATAAAAGTCAAATTATGCACTGGTCATGGACGCACGACGGGAATTAACGAACTTTAAACGTGGGGTAGTGGTTGGAGCTAGAAGCCTGGAACATTCCTTTTCGGATTTCGTCAGGGAATCTAATACATAGAGATCCACAATGTCAAGAATGTCACGAGAACACCAAATTTCATGTATTACCTCTCACCACAAAAAACGCAGTGGCCGACGCTCTTCACATAAGGACCGCGATCAGTGGCGATTGCAATAGTTGTCAGTGCTAACAGACAAGCAACATCGAGTGAAATAGACCCTGAAATCAGTGTGGGACGTCCAACAAACGTATCCGTTAGCACAAAGCGGCGAAAGTTTGCGTTTATGGCCACGACACGCCATCACGTGCCGCACCTCTCCTTGGAACGTTACCTTATCGCCTGCACCCTAGAAGACTGGAAAACCTTAGCCTGGCAGTTTGTCGGCAGTTATAATTACCACATGTGGCATCGTATTGTCGTGGATGAGATTCACATTGTCCACATTTTGTATTTCTCGACGACTTCGTCTGATGGCAGGCCAGAAGGCATCACATTCCTGAGCGATGGCTTTCAACAGATATTTCCTTTTTTTTCTTTTTTGTGACGTCCGAACGTGGATGTTTCCACACCATTCTCTGCTAGTGGGATTCCGGCGTGAAATGCAGCACTCACGTTTTATCACCAGTAACAAACAGTTCCAGGATGTCATAGCACTTCTAGGATTACCGTTCCAGATGATTCAGTGAAGACATCATTCGCTTGCATTTCATCATGTTATCCGACGCTTAGCAGCATGAAACTTTCCCATCCATACCTTAGTATCTGTGAATGGTATAAAATGGGCATATCACCTTCGTACTAAGGTTAGCACTGCCTAATGTAACGACACCGAGAGAAAGCAAAATTGTAGGTACACGTCAATAGGCAGAAGACATACTATTGAAATAGAAGTGTATGACATAAACTTGCAACTAAATTTAAGTGAGGATTCCTTCTATTGAATAACAAATTATCATGTTAGCATGCACAGTGATGACTTGTCTCTGGATCATTAGTTGAAGTTATTAAGCCTGGGATGTTCAAGTGCACGGGCACCCTCAGCATTATATTACCATCATCAACGATCGTCGAAGTTATCAGTATCACTTGAAAGTTGGTAACGTAAGTAAATCTTAGAACTATTCATGAAAACTTAGTAGCGCAAAGAGAGCGGATTTGAAGGTTGTTCAACAAGACAAGGAGAAACTATAGCACCTAAATATTTGTAAAAAGAATTGTAATATGTTGATTAATGGGGTCACACAATGTGGAAAGGTCGCAAGTAACGCGATCCATGAAATGATAAATTAATGAATCCTTAACTTTGTATAAGAATTTAGCAAAATATTGTTTGGAACCTTGAACGAGGCGAATGTCGCTTATTATAAAATGCACAAACATATGATCGAATCTAGATCAGAACAAGTGTGGAAATTGTCAAAGTGCAAGTGCCTGTAGTGAATGCCCCTCGTCTGGTCTGACTTGGATGGTAAATCCGATCAGCAGAAATTGGAAGTTGCTTAAGAATGGTATGAGAGAAATGGAACAATTCACACGTACTGTCTGAGAACTTCATATGTGACTCTGAAAAGAACTACAACTCATTGAGCCAGTTAAGTATAAAATATGAAGAGTTAGTGATTGCAGTAGTTCACACACAGAAAGACCACCTGCACCATACGTGGTAAATTCGCTAGAGAATGTTAAATACCTAAGGCTAATCCAAGCGGAAGAGAGACATAAGGTTTCAATTACCTCTAATTGTAAATTATGTAGGTGTAGTCTATTGAATGCCAAGAATCTACGTGTATTTGGTAACATTGATATCTTAGGATATTTAATTGATATTAACTTAAGTGAGAATTCTAGACAATTAAAATTTTATGTTGACCAGTTATTACGACAGCTGGTAAGGAATAGAAATTATGTAATGAGAGGGATAAAAGGAGGAAAATTTATAACCATACTTTTGTGGAAATTACGATGTATGACCGAGAAAATTGAAATGGCCTTACAATGGAACAGCCATTGTCCTAATAATAGTATTAAATAAAAATTAATTCATAGGCTAACAGTTAATGGACCATACTTGCTCCGGACACTGCGAGAGGGCTGTACAAGCAATGATCACACGCACGGCACAGTGGACACACCAGGAACCGCGGTGTTGGCCGTCGAATGGCGCTAGCTGCGCAGCATTTGTGCACCGCCGCCGTCAGTGTCAGCCAGTTTGCCGTGGCATACGGAGCTCCATCGCAGTCTTTAACACTGGTAGCATGCCGCGACAGCGTGGACGTGAACCGTATGTGTAGTTGACGGACTTTGAGCGAGGGCATATAGTGGGCATGCGGGAGGCCGGGTGGACATACCGCCGAATTGCTAGACACGTGGGGCGTGAGGTCTCCACAGTACATCGATGTTGTAGCCAGTGGTCAGCGGAAGGTGCACGTGCCCGTCGACCTGGGACCGGACCGCAGCGCCCCACGGATGACGCCAACAGTAGGAACCTACGCAGTGACGTAGGGGACCGCACCGCCACTTCCCAGCAAATTAGGGACAATGTTGCTCCTGGGGTATCGGCGAGGACCATTCGCAACTGTCTCCATGAAGCTGGGCTACGGTCCCGCACACCGTTAGGCCGTCTTCCGCTCACGCCCCAACATCGTTCAGCCCGCTTCCAGTGGTGTCGCGACAGGCATGAATGGAGGGACGAATGGAGACGTGTCGTCTTCAGCGATGAGAGTCGCTTCTGCCTTGGTGCCAATGATGGTCGTATGCGTGTTTGGCGCCGTGCAGGTGAGCGCCACAATGAGGACTGCATACGACCGAGGCACACAGGGCCAACACCAGGCATCATGGTGTGCGGAGCGATCTCCTACACTGGCCGTACACCTCTGGTGATCGTCGAGGGGACACTGAATAGTGCATGGTACATCCAAACCATCATCGAACCCATCGTTCTACCATTCCTAGACCGGCAAGGGAACTTGCTGTTCGAACAGGACAGTGCACGTCCGCATGTATCCTGTGCCACCCAACATGCTCTAGAAGGTGTAAGTCAACTACCCTGGCCAGCAAGATCTCCGGATCTGTCCCCCATTGAGCATGTTTGGGACTGGATGAAGCGTCGTCTCACGCGGTCTGCACGTCCAGCACGAACGCTGGTCCAACTGAGGCGCCAGGTGGAAATGGCATGGCAAGCCGTTCCACAGGACTACATCCAGCATCTCTACGATCGTCTCCATGGGAGAATAGCAGCCTGCATTGCTGCGAAAGGTGGATATACACTGTACTAGTGCCGACATTGTGCATGCTCTGTTGTCTGTGTCTATGTGCCTGTGGTTCTGTCAGTGTGATCATGTGATGTATCTGACCCCAGGAATGTGTCAATAAAGTTTCCCCTTCCTGGGACAATGAATTCACGGTGTTCTTATTTCAATTTCCAGGATTGTATGTAACATCGAATCTGTTGATTTAAGGAAACCCGGCAAAATAGTAGAGAAAATTTCCAAAAGCATAGGGAAGGAGTAGATCGAAATGCAATGCCAAGAAAGGGTCTAAAAATGTCCCATTGCTACATATCCTAAGTACAACCTTAGTTATGACAGAAGTTGTATCTTTGCGTTATTCCGAATGTGATTGTTGCAACATTTGCATAAGAAATTATTTGATGAAATTTGAGGTGGTGACTTGCTTTCTCTTTCTATGTGAACGACTGTAGTGAGTTCATCAGAGAAACCAAATTACCGTTGCGAGCAGGAGGACGGATGACAAAATAGTGACGTAAGAAAGACTTCGTAGAGACACAGATGGCTGAGTAATCCCAAGAAACTGATGATAGTGTACAAATGTAGCTGCGTTCTTTCAGGATCATGTAAACAATCCATGTACAACTTATATAGTATTACTGCTACTTTGTGTATGGCCCATTAATGTATTTCTGCGGGGAGCTGTCAGGACCGGCACTATTTTAGTTAAAAGTGAGAAAAGAAGTGGGGCAGTTGCACTGGGCCTTCTTGGAAGGCGCCAATGGGTGTGCTGAGCACGAGGAACACGAACGGAGCACAGTCGAGTAATTGTAAACGAGAACCTCTTCCAAAGCAAATTTTTACTTTAGAGGGTTTCAGTAAACCACAGAAAGGGCGTCCGTCTAAACGGGGGAGGTTAACACACAGAAAGGTAGTTGCAGAAACGATCGGTGTGGTAATTGTGAATTGTCTAAACTGTGTTGGGAAAGGACCACAGTTCCAAGCCCTAATGGAAAGTACTGAAGCGCAAGTAGTTATAACTTCGAAAAGCTGAATAAAGCCGGAAATAAATTTAGCAGAATTTTTTTTAAATGATTTAACGGTGATCAGAATGGATAGATTAAATACAGTTGTGATGGATTATTAATTACTGTCAGAAGTTGTTTACCTTGTAGTGAAATTGGAGTAGATATTTCCTGCGAAGTAGTATGTCGGACTAAACTATTAATTGGATCGTTTTACCGACCACCCGACTCAGGACATATATTGCCGAACAATTCAATGAAAACATGAGTCTCATTTCAATAGGTACCACAATCATGCAGTTATAGTCGGTGGTGACTTAAATCTACCATTGATATGCTGGAAAAATTATACATGTAAAACCGGCGACAGGCATAAAACGTCATTCGAAATTGTACTGAAAATTAATTTCAAGCAGTAGTTCATGAGCCAACTCGATGCATAAATGGTTGCGAAAGCATACTTGACCTCTCAGAAGCAAATAATCCCGTACCAATTGGGAGTATCATGACGAATGCAGGGATTAGCGACCACAAGGCGGCTTCTGCTGGGCTGAATACCGTAACACCCACAACCATCAAAAGGAAACGCAAAGTACATCTATTTATAAAATCTGGTAAAAATGCTCATAATGCCTCTTTAAGAGGCAGTCTCCACTCCTTCAGATCTGATCATGTTAGCGTAAGAAATATGTGAAATGATTTCAATGAGATGGTATCGAAGGCTGTTGAGAGATATATACCACATAAAGTAATAAGTGATGATACGGGACCTCCATGCTACACAAAACGGGTGAGATCGCTGTTGTACGAGCAACGAAAAAAGCACTCCAAATTTAAAAGAACGCAAAATCCCCCAGATTGGCAATGTTTTGCAGAACTTCAAAATATATTGCGTACTTCAGTGTGGGATACTTTTAATAATTTCCACAACGAAACTCTTTCTCGGGATCTGCAGAAAACCCAAAGACATTCTGGTCACACATAAAGCACATCAGTGGCAAGACGCAGTCAATACCTTCACTAAGCAATGACAACGGTGAAGCCACCAATGACAGTACCACTAAAGGAGAGTTATTAATCATGGTTTTCCGAAACTCCTGCATCAAAGAAGATGAAGTAAACATTCCTGAATTCCAATAAAGAACAACTACGAAAATGTGAAACATAGGAATCGATGTCCCTGGTGTAGTAAATCTGTAAGTAGGCTGTTTAGGTTTTTTTATTGGTAACGCCACATAGCGCTCTGTATGAAAAATCGCTGATTGTGCCTTGTGCAGTCAGTGGCTGGTTGGCATTGTTGTAATATTCGCCATTGTAGTGTTGGGCAGCTGGATGTTAACAGCGCGTAGCGTTGCGCAGTTGGAGGTGAGCCGCCAGCAGTGGTGGACGTGGGGAGAGTTTTGAAATTTGTAAGACTGGATGTCATGAACCGCTATATATATATATATATTATGTCTTTTGATGACATTAAGGTAAATACATCATTTGTTCTCTTTTAAAACTTTCATTTGCTACCTATCCCTATCAGTAGTTAGTGCCTTCCGTAGTTTGAATCTTTTATTTAGCTGGCAGTAGTGGCGCACGCTGTATTGCAGTAGTTCGAGTAACCAAGATTTTTGTGAGGTAAGCGATTTGTGAAACGTATAGGTTAATGTTAGTCAGGGCCATTTTTTTGTAGAGATTTTTGAAAGTCAGATTGCGTGGCGCTAAAAAAATATTGTGTGTCATTTTAAGTATAGTCTTGTATATTTGTTCTAAGGGGACGTTTCATATGTCGACCCTTAGCCGAGGATACCTCACTGGAATCTTCTGATTTTTTTCTTGTAGTTTGTGTAATTAGTGTAGATTTTATTTATTGCTAGCGCGTAATTGTAAGGAGAATCTCTTTTGTAATTGTAGTCTTTCATTGTTGTACAGAAAACAGTTGTGGCGTGCATGTCGGTTTGCACCGAGTATTTCGCAGCTGCGGTTGCAATTAATTAGATATTATTTTCAATGCTACGTTAATGTGTTCTCTTATTTTTGCTCTTCAAATTGTGCTTAGCTGTGTTATTGTGGGACATATTCTGACAATAATGGCGTGTGAAAAACGTAATACTAGGCTCCAAACTAAACTGAGAAATGACAGTGAAGACGAAAGCAGTTTGTTAGCGCCACCATGTAACGAATTAACTAATGTTTAAAGTTTAATTTGGTAACTGTGCATAGGGAACTGAAGCAGGCTGCAAATAATGGTGTAGGCAGTGAAACAATTAGTGAACAGGGAAGCATTATCGATTGATCGGTCGGCAAAAGCTCGCCTCAGGATTCCGAAATGACAGGACACAATATTGCAAATGCTGTAGATTCAGATTTTGCGTCCTCACCGTTTTCTCAAATAAATCAAGACACATTTTATGCTTTTCAAAATGCGAATATTGCTGGTTCAAATGCACTGCCAAATAGCACTAAGGAACATGTTTCAGACACCAGTGCACTGTTATTACAGTTAATGCAACAAATAGGAGAAAGGCTAAAAAAGTTAGACACAACGCTTGAATAAAATCAGAAACAAATGGGACAAAATCTTCAAACGTTAGACACAATGGAACAAAATCAGAGACAAACTCAGCAAAAGCTTCAAATGTTAGACACAATGGAACAAAATCTTCAAATGTTAGACACAATGGAACAAAAGCTTCAAATGTTAGACTCAGCGGAACATAAGCTTCAACAAACACTTGAAGATGTAACTACTGAGTTGCATAAAATAGAATCCAAATGTCAAAAATGCTTCAATGATGTAGAAACACAAATTTGTGAGTATTTTCAATCTATTTTTTCGCGGCATGAAAATGCATTACAGAATCACGAATCAGCCATAAAAGAACTGCAAACTATTGTTCAGGAAAATCATGAGACCTTCCAAGCCAAATCTGACTCAGTTGCATCTACTGAATCGGTTATGAAACTTGCAAAATCTCAACAAAACTTAAAGGACACAGTAGATACGATTTCAACACAAATGGACACCCTGAAATTTGGTTCAGAAAAACACACTGAGGAAATAAGTACACTATCGGAGAAAGTAGCCGAACTTTCGGATCAGTTCATTAACTTATCTGCAAAGGTAGATGATGATCTGAATGACACAGAAGAGTGCGAACAAATTAGGAAATTCAAACAAAATCAGAATCAAATTAATACGCAACAAGAAAGATAAATCCGAGTAGTACAAGATCAGCTGACACAGGTAATACAAGAATTACGTATTTCAGAGGACACTCGCGCTCCAACACAGGAAGAGGGACTTAGAAATACGGAAAAGCCACAAAATAATAACACAGGGCATTCCGGAAATTATTAAAGAAATTGGCAAGGTGCACCGAATTTTGAGATGGAACCGCCGACACGACATAACAATGACCAATATGCTACCCGCCAACACGATGATTTTGACTATAAGCTGTTCATTACTAGACGTAAATTCAAAACATTTAAGAATTCTGTCAACGACACTCATCCACAAGCGTGGCTCCATCAATTCTCTCATTGTTTTCCTCGTAGCTGGTCATTAGAGCACAGATTAGAATTTATGTGTGACTACTTAGAGAATGAACCAGCTATAAGAACGAGATCGATCATTGACGATTGTCACAGTGAAGAAGAATTGTATCATGCCTTCCTATCAGCACATTGGTCTCAAGCTACACAACACTGGGTAAAACACAGCATCATTATGATGAAACATTTCGAACAATCTGAATTTTCCAGTCTTGCGAAATATTTTGAAGACATGTTACATAAGAATCAGTATGTTTCAAACCCATACAGCCCGTCAGAACTCATCCACATTTGCTTAATCAAATTGCCCGAACATTTACGGCATATTATTGTGGCAAGACGTTGCAAAGAGGACATTGAAGCTTTTCAGGGACTGTTACAAGAATTGGAAATTGACACTGACAATCGCGGAACACGAAAACAGGAACACAACAAATACAGGTTACATCCGTCACAATTCCCCGATGAATGAAATAATAACTGGACACGACAAGGCTATTCTCACAATACAAATCGTGACCAAAACAGACACCACCTGTATGACAACCGTTGGCAGAGTAGTAATAATTACAGGGAAAGATCATCTCTTCGCGGTAGTGCCTATCACAGAGACAATCAGAGAAACAGACAATATGGTAACCAAAATAATTATTATCAAGGGAGACAGAATTACTTTAGACGCAACGGTCCAGCGCGCAGTTACAGTTCAGAGAGAAATTCTCCACCACGTGACTGACAAGAAAGAAACTATGGTATCTACCGACATGACGACAGACGATATGATCGTAACGACAGACCTGAATTGCATCAGAACTGGCGGGATTCAAACAGGGCGGAGCCCTCTCGACAAGGTGAATTTGTAGAAGTTAGGTCTCCAAATCACAATAACGACGCGCGCCAACAAAGAGACAATAGGCAATGACTCATACCGCTGGCAGCCACAAAACGTACGTATGAAACTGACGACGCAGCTGCCGTCGCTAGTAAAAATGGAAGACATTAGAGACATCTTACTCCAGGAACACAACGTAAAACATAACAACATTGCATATCCAGTGATTCACATTACAGTAAAAGACGTAAAATGTACGGCAGTTCTTGACCCTGGCAGTCCCATTTCAGTAATTAGTGAAACAGCTTTTAGCAAATGCAACAAATCGAACGATTGCCCCACACTGCCGTTACGTAAGATTAAATTACAAGGTGCAATCTTTGGGAAATGTGTTGATGTACGCCAACAAAACAACTTAGAACTCTATTGTGAAAGCCACAGCTTCTCTATGAACTTTCTTATTGTTCCATTATTGTCGACAGAAATTATATTGGGAGTAGACTTTTTGAATGAATGCAAAGCAACCTTTAACTTTCACGATGCTGAAATTAATTTAGAGAAAGAAGGTAAGTCAATAGCTTTGAAATTTGAAGATTGGCTCTCAAACTGTGACGAGGAAGTTAATCGGCTTTACCTTCTGTTAGACAACAGTTCGGAATTTTCTATGAAACTGCACACTAACAATCACTCTGCAAGTACTGACAGGGATGAAATCAACGGCATATTTGAAACTAATGAGTTAAATCAGAATAAATTTCAAACAATTGAGAATTGTAATGACACTGATAGGCAGGACACTTTTGAGATTTTATTTATTTATTTATTTATTTTATTTATTTATGTATGCATTTATTTTACCTGGCAAGATTAGGGCCTTCAGGCCCTCTCTTAGACCTAACCAGGCATATTAGATTGAACGAGTTACAGTTTCTACATAACATTAAGGACATATAACGTATTATGCAGTTTTGATGTTAAAGAAAAAATAGATGTTATAACAGTAGTACAATGATAATTATAACAATAAAATAATTATGAATTTGTGAATGTCAGTCCCATTGTTAGTTGGGAATTTTCACGTTATGTTCTTGCAGCTTGTGAGTTATTCTCATCGAGCAGAGACATAAGACGATAGAATGGGGTGAAAGAGAAATATAAGAGGTAGATAGGTTAGAGGAAGAGAAATAGAATGGTAAAATTTGAAGCTGTGATGGAGAGGAGAAAGAAAGAGATGGGAGGGGCACAACAATGGTGGTTATACCATCCCTAATTTGTAAGTTTTGAGTTCCCTCTTGAATGTTGAGTGGTTCTGGATAAGACGCAGATCACAGGGGAGCACGTTCCATAGCCGTATGGCTGAGATGGTGAATGACACGGAGAAAGATTTTGTGTTATGTGAAGGTACAGCCAAGATGATAGACGTATCCGATCTGGTATTGCGATTGTGGAATGATAGTAGGTGTTTAATGTGAGGAGATAAGTATTGGGGGCACCAGTGGCTAAGAAATCGATGAAGTAAGCACATCGCGTGGAGATCGCGTGCCTTATGTGGGCGTATCCAACCTAGCTGCGAGTATGAAGGACTGATATGATCATACAACCGAATATTGCACACGTATCTAACGCAAGCATTCATCACTAGCTCGAGGCATCTAGAATTTTGACTATTTGTGCCATGTTGAGCTACATCGCAGTAGTAAAGATTAGGCAAGACTCGTGTTTGGACTAATCTTTGTTTAACATGGGTTGGAAATATTTTTCTAAATTTTTGAATTGCATGTAGGGAGGAGAGCAATTTCCGGCCAGCTGTGACTGTTTGTGCTTACCAGTTTAGGCGTTCATCCAAGTTTATTCCAAGGTCTTATACTGTTTTTTGGTATGGTAGTTGGGTACCATTGAGGAGTATTTTAGGGACTGTTTCGCGAAAGTACCAGTTGATTAACTTTGGATAAGATATAAGTATGACCTGGGATGTCTTGGGGTTTAGTTTCAGACCTAGGTTCTGTGCCCATCGAGAAACAGAGCAAAGATCTGCGTTCATACTCGCTACTGCGCCAGCAATGTTTTTGGGGCTTGGACTTATGTACAGTTGGATATCGTCGGCATAAAGATGGTAGTTGCAGGAGTGAATCACTGAAGAAATATCTTTAATGTATGAGAAGAGTAATGGACCAAGGACAGAGCCTTTTGGAACTCCAGAGGGCACGCTATTCCATGATGACTTTTCCGACCCAAAAATGACTTGTTGACTTCTGTATTTGAGGTAGGTGTCGAACCAGTGTATTGTGCTGTTTCATTTTAATTAGTAATTTATCGAAATCAAGCCTTGCTAAAGTCAAACAGTGTTAGGATAGTAGCTTCACGTCTGTCCATAGCATGTTTAATGTCATCAGTTACTTTGATTAATGCAGTTGCTGTACTATGTACACAGTTTTAATCTGCCAGGAAGTTTCATATCAGCGCACACTCCGCTGCAGAGTGAAAATCTCATTCTGAAAACATCCCCCAGGCTGTGGCTAAGCCATGTCTCCGCAATATCCTTTCTTTCAGGAGTGCTAGTTCTGCAAGGTTCGCAGGAGAGCTTCTGTAAAGTTTGGAAGGTAGGAGACGAATACTGGCAGAAGTAAAGCTGTGAGTACCGGGCGTGAGTCGTGCTTCGGTAGCTCAGATGGTAGAGCACTTGCCCGCGAAAGGCAAAGGTCCCGAGTTCGAGTCTCGGTCGGGCACACAGTTTTAATCTGCCAGGAAGTTTCATATCAGCACACACTCCGCTGCAGAGTGAAAATCTCAATCTGGAAACATCCCCCAGGCTGTGGCTAAGCCATGTCTCCGCAATATCCTTTCTTTCAGGAGTGCTAGTTCCGGAAGGTTCGCAGGAGAGCTTCTGTAAAGTTTGGAGGGTAGGAGACGGATACTGGCAGAAGTAAAGCTGTGAGTACCGGGCGTGAGTCGTGCTTCGGTAGCTCAGATGGTAGAGCACTTGCCCGCGAAAGGCAAAGGTCCTGAGTTCGAGTCTCGGTCGGGCACACAGTTTTAATCTGCCAGGAAGTTTCATATCAGCGCACACTCCGCTGCAGAGTGAAAATCTCATTCTGGAAACATCCCCCAGGCTGTGGCTAAGCCATGTCTCCGCAATATCCTTTCTTTCAGGAGTGCTAGTTCTGCAAGGTTCGCAGGAGAGCTTCTGTAAAGTTTGGAAGGTAGGAGACGGATACTGGCAGAAGTAAAGCTGTGAGTACCGGGCGTGAGTCGTGCTTCGGTAGCTCAGATGGTAGAGCACTTGCACGCGAAAGGCAAAGGTCCCGAGTTCGAGTCTCGGTCGGGCACACAGTTTTAATCTGCCAGGAAGTTACATGTCAGCGCACACTCCGCTGCAGAGTGAAAATCTCATTCTGGTAATATGTCGCTGCGTGGCAGTTTACAGCTGTTGAGAAGAAATCGTTTCATTCTTCTGCAGACGCTTGATAAACAGCGTCAGATCTTCGCTTCCCTGTACCGAAACTGCGCAGCTTTTTCCACAGTGTAGCAGGTTTTGATATGCCGCATACGACAGAGCGGGCATGTCTGATTTTGGCATTCCTCACGCTTTGCTTGGTTCTGTTTCGGAGTTTCCTATGAGCTTCGTACGCCTTGGGAGTTGGGTTACGCTTGAAGGCCCTACGTGCAGCATCACGTTTATTCATTAACTGGCGTAATGCAGTGGTGAGTCACAGCGCGGGAGCTCTCTTTACCTTGCCAGTGCGTTGAGGAGCATGTTTATCATACAGTGTAATAATTTTGCGACATAATTCCCGAATTTTTCCTTCTAAAGTCGGTTCATTGCTTGTATCCTGCCAAGGGATGTCTGAGAAATCCTTTTGAAGAGCGTCATGGTTAACATTTTATAAGTTTCTGTAGGTTACCAGGTGAGATCTTTCTTTGGTAGTGTGCATTGAGTAATTTAAGAATATCACGTCATGAAACAGAGAGTCATGGAGCGGATGTCTGTTTGGCGCGTATTATTTTATCTGGTCGCTTGGTTGCTATTATATCTATGAGTGTGTGGCTGTGTGGCGTGTGATGAGTTGGGTCCAACGTTGTTAAACTCATATCATTGAAGTGGAAGAGCCGCCTTAGTTTTTCGGCAGAGGGAGATTTTAACTGTAAGTCGATGTTTGTGTCGCCCATAATGATTGTGTGTTCATAGTGTGTCACGAGTGAGGACAGGGCAGACTGAAAGAAGGACATGGCACCGACGTTTCGAGGTTTATAGATTACTCCAATTAGCAGCTTCTGATTTTATGTATTTATTTCGAAAAATAAGAACTCTGCTTCTCAGTCGCCCACTGCATCCGATGTGCATAGTATAGTTGGTGTCAGATCAGAGCGAACATAGGCACCCACACCACCCCCGCATCGTGTTTCACGATCTGCCCTTAGGAGAGAGTAACCAGCGATTCGGATAGTTTGGTTTCAACCAAGTTTCAGAGACGAGGGGATAATGTGGAACAGCGATTGTCAGAACAGGTCACAGAACTAATCGAAGTGAGTCGTTAGCGACTGCGCGTTAGCGTGGGCCACAAAGAGTCCGCCACGGGAACCGGTCCGTCCCATTGTGGCTGCCTGAAGGACCGAGGGCGCTCCGTTTACCTGCTGGCCGGAAGAGGGGCAAGAGCTGGATTTCGCGGGGGAATACATATTTACAGATGTGTCCACTGTCGTGATTGACTCAAGCATCTGTGGACTAAAGGTGAAAAACACGTTGGAAGTATCGGAGAAGGGAGCGAAAAGAAAGATGGAAAGCGGCAGTAGTGGTTGCGAAAAAGATAATAGTAGTAGTAGTGGTAGTGACGAAGATGAAAACAACAGACATTGAAAGGCGGTTGTAATGAGATTTTTGTTAATGGAGAATGTTAATTCACATTTGACTGACAATATGAATATACATGAGCACTTATGATAGACAAATGAAGAAACAATATTTTTGTGAAACAATTGACTGATTTTAAATAGAGTACTTATGGTACTTATAGAAATAACGGAGCAGTATTTAAGCTAAAATAATGAAAAGAAAGAATAAAAATTAACTTATATTAGACAGATTACAATTTGAGACTTTGTGTCTTGCGAGATTTCGCTCAGTATTTCAGTTCGAACATGTTTGTCACCGTTTTCCTCCCTCCTTCCGTCTTGATTACGATCCTGCCATCCTGGGTCCATACATTTTGAAGGCAAAACTTTGTGATCGCAGCGTTCAAAACTTTTAGCCTTTCGCGCGTCAGATCTTCCCTCAGGGTAACTCCATTCTTGGCGAGTTTTCTTTTCTGAGCAAACACTTCAGCTCTTTTCCGGTAAAACACAAATTTAATTATTATGGGCCTAGATTTCATGGCACCTGGTATCCTGCGCCCAACACGGTGGCTTCTGTCAATATCGGCTACGTCGATCTGCAAGCCAAGTTTCTCACGCACGAGGCTAATGGCCAGTTCGTCGGTGTTTTCGCGATCGTTTTCAGCTACCCCGAACAAGCGCAAGCTGTTCCTTCGCTGATACTGCTCAATTTCATCGGTGGCAGCAGTCAGTTTAGCTTCTAGGTCGGCGGCTTTTTTCTCTTGTGCGGCCAGGGACTTTCTAAGAGACTAGATTTCGGTGCTGTTGCGCACGACAAACTCTTGCAGTTTGTCCATGACCGCGGCTGTCACAGAGTCCGTGATGGATTGGATGATTACGTCTAGCGTGTCTTTGCTGTATTCCACAGTTTTTACTCGCAGTACAGGAACAATCAAGAGATTTCAGTACCAATTTTGTGTTCGTGAGCATACTAAATTTTGTGGTAGACCATACGTAATTCCAGCACATTATAGGGACCGTGTTAGAACAGAAATACAATCTATGCTTCACGAGGGCATTATTGAGCCTGCAGTAAGCTCATACAACAATCCATTACATGTTGCTGAGAAGAAAAATGGATCGATGTGGATTGTCTTAGATTTGAGACAAATCAATACTACCACTATTCCTGAAACAGACAGGCCGCAAACATTACAAGAACTTCTTCAAAATTTTAATGGTGTAAAAGTGTTGTCTTCCATTGATATTCTAACAGCAGAAGACTCATGGGAACAACATAATCGCATCCTCAACAGTTTGTTACTTATTTTTGCAGAATTTGGAATTACAGTTAACTTGGAAAAGTCTGACTTCGGTAGGTCAAAGTTGAGGTATTTGGGACATATTATTTCTTATGAAGTCATTCAGCCGGATCCTGAAAAGTTAGAATCAATCAGAGCCATTCCAGTTCCATCCACAAAAAACAAATCCGCAGTTTTCTAGGTCTCGTGAATTTTTACCGTCGTTTTCTGAATATGCAAACTCTAGTTACTCCAAAATTTTGTTCTCTCACTGGAAAAAATACTATTTGGAACTGGGACCAACAAGCACAGTTGGGATTCCATTCTTTGAAAGAATCGCTACTTAACGCGCCAATACTAGCTCATCCAGAACTCTCACAAAATTTCTGCCTTAGCACGGATTCTTCTAAAGCCGGTCTTGGTGCCCATTTATTTCAAGAAGCGACAGAAAATGACATTACGGTTCAGAAAACCATTGAGTTAGCTAGCAGAGTGCTAACAAAATCAGAAAAAAATATTCCGTTACTGAATTGGAAGCTTTAGCTATCGATTGGGCATTTAAGAAATTCCGTTTCTTTCTTTTTGGCAAGCACGTAAAAGTATACAGTGATCATCGTGCATTACAATTTCTTATATCTTCAAAATTAAACCACGACAGGTTAAAACGTTGGGCATTGTTTCTGCAAGAATTCCACTTCACAATAGTCTACATTCCCGGCAAGGAGAACATTGTTGCGGACGCACTGTCACTCGCACCGTCTGGGCTTGAGGAAAGTAACACAGAAAGCAAACTAGAGAAAAATTTCAGAATTTTTTACATTCAGAAAGTCGCCTTTGAAAACTTCATCACCACATCTTTAAAGGACATTGCTAATGAACAAGATAAAGATCCGATTTGGAAAGACATCAAAAGTAAATGGCATGAAAAGACACACACACAGATTCGGCATTATTATCTGGTTAGGAACAACATACTGTTCAAACGGTGCACTGTTGTTGACAAGCTATGGGTACTTCGCATTCCAGACGATTTCGTTAATAAGTTCATTTGGTACATTCATTTCAGCTATGCACATTTTGGTCCACGAAAATGATATCATATTCTTCGAACGACTTGTTATTTTAAAAATATGGAAGAGAGAATTCGAAGAGTCTTGTCTATTTGTAAACTTTGTCAAAAGGCGAAACCATCCACTCTCTCGCAACGTGCTCCATTGTTTCCTATCATTCCTTCTAAATTAAAAGAATTTGCTGCTGTTGATCTCTTGGGACCGCTTGTTAGAACATCTAATGGATATTCGTACTATCTAGCCGCTGTTGAATTTACATCAAAATTTTTTTCTTTCACTCCATTACGTATAGCCACTAGATGGTCTGTATCCAACGCCTTTGTTAGATGAAGTTGGACACGTCAGTAAAGTCATTCAGATAACGGACCACAATTTAGATCTGTTGTTTAATCACGCATGCTTCATAACAATAAAATCACATCTGTTTTTATTTCATTGTACTCACCACATTGTAACCCGTCTGAATGGATTATGAAAGAAATCAATAAGCTTTGCAGACTTTAATGTCACAGAAAGCATCAGCATTGGGACAGATATTTACACTTATTTAAAAACGTGCTGAATGAAATGGCTCATGGCCCCACTGCTTTACCACCTGTTCATGTACTGAAGAATAAAGAACCACCGAACAGAATCAGAGAGCTTGTACCTTTCCCGAATACATGTAAACTTCGACACAAAGACATAATTGATTTGGCTACTAAAAATATAAGTTCTGCTGCAGACAAAAGGAGAAAATTACACGGTAAAGCAAATGCAAAGAAATTATATATTGCTCACAAAGTTCTGATTAAAGCTCATTCATTGTCTCATTAGAAGAAACACTTGAGTAACAAATTCTTTCTAGTTTACAATGGACCTTACAGAATCCGACGTATGCCACATGATAATTGCGTTTAAGTTGAAACACTGCGTACTAAGAAGAGTAAAGGTTTACACCACATTCCACATGTAAAACCGTTTATTGCAATATAATCTGCTTTTTAACTTTGTCTGTGCCATAAAACATTTCACTTCACATTTCTAGTATGCTTTGTCACACTTAGAAACTGTTAACATGCAACAATGTTTTGAAGTTAACTATCCAGTCTAGAACCTGGGGAACATTTTCAAACAGAAATTATGAATGCATTGTTTTAGTGAACATATGACACATTTTTGTTATTCATACATTCTTGCTTGTTAGTTGCACGATCACGTAACGACTATAAGGCTTACATACTTAGAACATCTACCGTTAATGATATTTTAATTAAACATTTTGGTTTAGGTGAAAAGACATTCGTTATTCAAAGTGCTTTCTGTGAGTTTAAAGATGACTTAGCATTTGGTTTCTTTGATAGCTACACGATTATATCACGACACTACAAGAAGAGCGATAATTTTTTGGACACTATTATATTTAAAGGATTTTGTTTCTACTGATTTGTAACGCAAATTCTTGACCTGTGAAATATTTTTATATGAGACTGTCACTATAGCGGAAACTGCTGTCGTAAATATTTCGGTAAGAAAGTTAAGTGACAAGCTGTACGTTATGCGTCGTGGGCACACAGCTGTACGACAGACGCATTGAAAAATCCATTAGTGTGTGCCTGTCAGAGGCACAGGTGGAGAGAAAAAAAAAGAGGCCATTATCTTCGCTATTGACATTCGTTTGTGGAAAGCATCTTAAATACGACACCCTCAAACTTGAAAACATGATTACACTGTAGAGATCTTAATTTATGATATTTACTGAAATGAAATGATGAGAAACGTTTCATGTGTATTGTCTTGCTAGTTGGAAGATTGTTTACTGCATTATAAAATGCCTTATGGCTAACGAATAACGTTTCACCCCTTCCTTTGCCTATTTTGTTCAACATCTAGTTTCTAGCTGCATTGCAACCTTGGTTAAAATAAAATTTTATAGATGTACTAATATAAATATTTTCTGTCTACAGATCCAGTATATAATAATAATGTGATATACTTCCAAAAATGAGGGAGCACAAAAAGACATTTCCCTTCACAGGAAATGCATACATAATTTTCTTTTCAAGTTCTTGGTAATTTATTTCATAGAATAAGTTTTTGTGGTGCACCACTTTAATTACATATACATTAAGATGTGAATATACATTTCCCTTATCTGCATTGTTGTCTTTAATGTAATATTATTTCTGCCTGAGCTTTGTCATGTTTAGATATAAGTTATTGCATTCGCTGCTGCTGTTTGCCAGGCATAATGTTACTGAATTGACTTTGTATTACTCTGTTAAGACAGTTTTACTACTTATTTATTTTCTTGTTTGCTACACAGTACCTTATTTTAGTTGTAATATTGCAATTGCTTTGCCAATTTCACTTTTTTTTGTCATCGCTGTTTGTGTTAATTGTTTTGTGCTGCTGCTTTACCTCATCCCTTAGTTAAGCATCTGAGCTCAGTTGATTTAAGTTAGCGTAATTGGGGGTAGACTATATAAGAGAATGAGTTGCGATGAATTGGAAGGAATGCATTGAGAAGGTATAAGAAAATGGTTTGGCCAAAAAAATATTTTGAAAGAGGATAGGAACAAAAAAAGTAGGGTTTAGGGGCAACAGGTTTAGATAGGATTTTCTTGGAAGTAAATGATGAGGTAAGATAATGGAAAATAAATAATGAGGTAAGAAAAATGTGAACATATAAATACTAAAAGCATGCTTGGATAGAATTTTTTTGGTGGAAACAAATGTTGAAATAAGATGAAAGATCTATGGAATGAAGTTTTGGGTTGGACTGCAGTAACAAATGTTACACTGAAAATAAATCCTGTCCTTTCCTTGTGTTATCCCACTATGTGTTTGTGTACCCTTGCGTATTTATGTTCTTCTGGTCTTTATATGTTTATCTGATAAGACTTATATTGCAGAATTTTTCTAATACTCAGCTACATGAACTATGATGAGAAATACTGTTAATAACTTGTTATGTACTTTGTAAAGATGTTAGACATTATTAATTCTGTTCTTTTTTAACTCTCATGTGTGAAGTTTATGTTTCAAAAGTTATTCTGATCTTTATGTATGTACTTATTTCATAATTTTTGTGACACTGATGTGCATGTTTATTTCTATTCTTTTGTAAATCCTGTTTTACTACCAAAGTTATCTGTACTATTATGTTCTTTAATGATATATTTTGTACCTTTGTTATTGTATTTTTATGTTATAAAATTGTAATTGACACCAGTTCATCAAATTAAGTAACTTGTAAGTTACATTTCACTGCACACGTTTCTGTTGGCCACGGTATATGGACAATATGTGAGAAGTAGGGACTGATAATTCAGCAAAGGACTGGTTAACAGCATTGCTCATTCTAAGGACATTTCCAAAAAAATTGTGAGTGGTGGTTTATGGACTTGCTATATTGTCCACAGGACTTTTAGATGGTGATTGTGCACCTGCACAGTCGCAGCAGATGGCTTCTGGCCATCTCTACAAGGACTGAAGTGGGTATGCTCCTTTGATGGCTCACCAATACCATTATTTCTACAAGGACTGCAGTGGGTCTGAACCTCTGGTGGCCCACCAATACCATAATCTCTACCAGTACTACAGTGGGTCTGCTCTGTGATGACCAACCTTCCAATAGTCTTCAAAACTTACACTGACTCTGCTGTGGACTTGCTCTGTTGTGGCTCATTACCTGTCTGCATGTCTTTCCGATGGAAGGACAACACTACTTCTTCAAGACTGCATGAAGATCCACTACTTCTGTGTGCATTTTCTTTTACTGCTCAGACATTGAGCAAAAACACTGCTATTTTACAGTGATGAACGATCACGACTGTCTTTATGGACTGTGAGAAAATGTTAGCTTTTGACCAACATTGTATCGATAAGTGTGTACATTTCATTTCTTTGTTATGGTAATTATGAAATTTTTTTTCTAATCTGTATTGGCCACTGCCCAAAACAATTTGTAAAATTTTTTTGTGTAGCATGGGGGCTATGTAAGTAGGCTGTTTAGGTTCTTTTATTGGTAACGCCACATAGCGCTCTGTATGAAAAATCACTGGCTTTGCTATGTGCAGTCAGTGGCTGGTTGGCATTGTTGTAATACTGGCCATTGTAGTGTTGGGCAGCTGGATGTTAACAGCGCGTAGCGTTGCGCAGTTGGATGTGAGCAGCCAGGAGTGGAGGACGTGGGGAGAGAGATGGCGGAGTTTTGAAATTTGTAAGACTGGATGTCATGAACTGCACATTATTGTATAATTGTTCTAAGGAGACGTTTCAAAGAAGCTTATATCACTTAATATAGGCAAGCCTCCTGTCCAGATTGTATACCAGTCAGGTTCCTTTCAGATTACGGTGATACAATAGCTCCATATATAGCTGTTATATACATCTGCTCGCTCAGAGAATGTTTCGTACCTAAAGAATGGAAAATTGTTCAAGTCACACCAATACGCAAAAGGTAAATAGGAGTAATCCGCTGAATCACAGGCCCATATAACTAACATCAATTTGCAAGAGGGTTTAGGAACATATAATGTATTGGAACATTGTGAAGTACCTCGAAGGAAACGATTTATTGACACATGGAATGGATTCAGGAAACATCGTTCTTGTGAAACACAACAAGCCCTTTATGCTCAGAAAGTGGTGATTGCTATTGACAGGGGATGTCAAATTGGTTCCATATTTTTAAGTTTCCAGATCGCTTTCGCCACCGTTCCTCACAAGCGTCTTCTAACCAAACTGTGTGCCTACTGAATATCGCCGCAGTTGTGCGACTGGATTCGTGATTTCCTGTCAGAAACATCATAGTTCGTAGTAGTACACGGAAAGTCGTCTTGTAAAACAGAATAAATATCCGGCGTTCCCCAAGGAAGTGCTATATCTCAACGCTGTAAATAGGGGGAGATAATGCCACAGACATGATAAGTGAAATGGAGTGGAAATAAAACGAAAGTGTTTTTCGTTGGGACTGGATCTTCTCAAAAAATTTGGGTCACCAGTTTTCTCCTCCGATTGCGAAAACATTCTGTTGGCACCCACCTATGTATTAGAAATGTTCATCACGATGTAGAAAGAGAACTCAGGGGTCACACAGAAAAATAAAAGTGTTTATTTTTCCCGCGTGCCGTTCGAGAGTGGAACGGTAGGAACTTCTTAAAGGTGCTTCTTTGAACCATCTAACAGACACTTTATTGTGACTAGTAGAATAATCACGTAGATGTAGATGTAGATACAGACTCCCAGAAGTAATCTGCTTGCCTGTCAAGGGTATAGCACATGGGTGAAACTTGTCAACCCATCAAATGAGTCGAGGATAGAGAAAAAACCCATGACAGGGAAAAGCCATGTTCTAATTGTGGTTACTAGATGCGCTGATGCTGTGATCGACAAAAATAACGAAGACGGTCATGGACAACTACATCCGAGTGGAAAAAATTCACTGAGAAAACTTATATAGGGTTAGCTATGGACCGTAGTTTTCGGTCATAGAGTCAGGTGATTCTGTAAGGGACGTCTTTTTCCTGTCACCTTCACAATCCTAGTACCAAGACACAGCTACCTGTCAGGATTTCTCGAGTGCTGGCCAGGCAGAGACCGGAAAAGGCAACAGTTAATTTACAAGTGCATGTTCTCGACATCCAGTACGAGGCGAGAAATATATGAATCGATCTTTTCAAGTGTTCGACCATGCCTCAAGTGCGTGGTAATGGCAGAGTCGAAGTTACCCACCTGCGTTTACCCGTTATTGCGCTACATCACAGTTTGTATTTGCTAATAATAAATATTCCTGTACTCCTTTTGTATAACTAAAGATTCAGTGATTACTTTTTCTTCCAATTTTTTGTCTCCTCTAATTTGTGAACCAATAAATTATCCGATAACGCTGATAAGTAATTGTCTTTCATATCATTTTCAGTCTGTATTGCAATTCCACAACTGCAAATAACCGATCAAAAGCTGTTTCGGGAAGCGAGTGTACTTGATTTAAACGCAGACTTCAACAGCATTGGGATTATTCTGTCACAGAGAAGAAAAGGCTGCTTGCGGGAGAGATACAGGCCACCAGTGTGTGCTCTGGAATGCCCACCTCTGTGTGCATTATCGAGGTGCGAAGGGTGGAAACTCATAATCGGAAAACACATGACTTTAGGAAAGCTTTTTTTAAAAAAAAGACTTCATATTTTCAGGTCATTCTATGGTCGCCTATGTGTAGCGTAAGTGTGTCGTGCTCTGAGTTAATAGCTTCTGACACGTATAGTCTGCTCAAGAGTCTGTGTAGCTATAGCTGCGTTCATATCTCCGGTAGAAGTTAATCATGCTGCAGAAGATGTGTGGATGAAAGCTACTCACGATTTTCTCTGCAGTCGATAATTCGTGAAAACCTCTAGGACCTTCGTGGAGTCTGTAAAACAGCTTCCCAGTACCATGCAGAATATGGGGGCGAGAAACATAATTTCAGTGGTTAGTGTAGCATCCACGTGATAAATTTTTGGCTACAGTACGACGAGAGGAAATTATGTCTTTAACAGTTATAAACATTATCTACACGACGTATCAAAACACAGTGGAAATTTATAAATATTAATTATTTATATAATATTCTATGATACAAATGGACATATCGATGTGTATCATACAAAGACAATGATAATTGTAAATTCCTTTTATGATCAGAATTTGTGTTCCTTTGTTTTTACCTTTTGTTGGATGGCTTTTGTAGGTTCAGCACGCAAGACGCATATCAAACTGAGGTCTGTCAAGAAATTGTAATTATTGGTTAATTATTACTTGAAAATAAAGTTCATTATTATTATTATTTTAAACTAGAGTGAATAATTATTTGTAACAGTAATTCCTCTCTCAGTAAGCATTATCTGTGTTAATTATTTCTTTCCGCTGTAAGGCGCGCAGCCAATGATGATAGCGATTTGTATCGCGCTTTTGTCGGTGGTTTCCTTAGAAACAAATCAAATGTTTGCTTGATGAAGTCTAAATAGTGCACAATACCAAAATAGATTTTATAGCGTTCAATAAGCATTTTAAATATTTACTTATTTGCGCTAACAATAGAAAACTTCAATCAATTGTCTGCCGCCATCTTAACAATTATCTCAGCGGCAAATTCAATTTTAAATCACGTAACTCTGCAGACATAAATGCCGAACGTTACACAAATGTGTAAAAATAAATGTGCACTGGTGGTTCCGAGCTCAATTTATATGAAAATGATTCGAATCAGATTTGTTCTTTAAAAACAGTGCTCATAGCACGATCCTTTTAAGAAACTATACTAGCTGATGTATGGTAGCCGAAATTAATTACGCAAGAGTTGAGAACAATATTGTTTCAGGTAACATACATCAGTGTTGTGTGCGGCTGATATTCGGTGGTTTTAATGATCATTTTGCAGAAGATAACTGTTTCCATCGTAATCCATAGTTGTATAGAATCTGTTGTATGAACTGTGATTTAGTGACACACAACTTACAGACAACACCTTAACACGACGTTAACTTGGAATTCTTTAGCAACCTTGATCAAATGTTTAGCTGGGAGAAAAATTATTTACTAATTACTCAATGTAATATAATAAGATTATCATTTCCATTTACAACTTACTTAAATACCAAACCACTGAATAACAAGGCGACCGCCACATTAGTGAGGCTGATTAGTACAATACTTTTTAGTGTGTGGTGTTAAAAACAAGTCAGTGGCCAATTAACTTTCCGTGAGAGTCACTCTGTTACGTGGGACTCACACTATTACGGTGGAGACGCAATAGTTAACCGGAGGTACTGTTTTATGTAAACAGTGAGGTTTGTGAAACTGTTTAAATGCATATGGTTTTCTTGGCAACTAAAGGGTTTATATTATTATTTGAAAAGAATTTCATTAAGTACTACCTTGAGGACTGTGCATGTCGATGTTTTGCGGACATTGATAAAAACCTGTTAAATGCTGACCGATGATACAATTCGCATCGAGGTTAATGATATGATCTCATATTCGTCCTAGTGTTTTCGAACAGAGGAGAAGATTAATTTACCGGCACTTGTATGAAGACGAGATAAACAGGGTGAGTTACCTAACGTTGCTGCTGGATTTGTTTCGTAAACCACATCAAATACGGACGAACCGATTCCACAGACCGAACGTGAGGAGAGGGGCTAGTGTAATTGTTTAATGCAAACCATACAAAAATGCACGAAAGTATGTTTGTTAACACAAACCTACGTTTTTTTAAATGGAACCACGTTAGTTTTGTTAGCACATCTGAACATATAAACAAATACGTAATCAGTGCCGTTTGTTGCATTGTAAAATGTTAATTACATCGGGATATATTGTAACCTAAAGTTGACGCTTGAGTACCACTCCTCCGCTGTTCGATCGTGTGTATCGGAGAGCACTGCAACATAAATCGCGTTTCTACAGAATGATCTGCCAACGTTTGCTCAAAAATGTCCCACTGGAAACGCGTCGACGTATGTGGTATCGGAATGATGGTGCACCTGCACATTCCGCAATTAACACTAGGCTGACCCTTGACAGGATGTTCGACGGGCGTTTCATAGGACGTGGAGGACGCATATACCTCTGGACTTCTTTCTGTGGGGTACATTAAAGGATAATGTGTACCATGAGGTGCCTACAACCCCAGAGGATATGAAGCAACGTACTGTGGCAGCCTGCGGCTACATTACACCAGGAGTACTGCGGCGTGTACGACAGTCATTACGCCAAAGACTGCAATTGTGTGCAGCAAATGATGGCCACCACATTGAACATCTATTGGCCTGACATGTCGGGACACACTCTATTCCACTCCGTAATTGAAAACGGAAACCACCTGAGTACATGTACCTCATCCCTCATGGTAATGTACATGTACGTTAGTGAAAAAAACCAATAAAAAGGTGTTAGCATGTGGACGTAATGTGCTGTTCCAGTCTCTCCTGCACCTAAGGTCTATCACCGTTCCCTTTGGATCCCTACGTAATTCGGTGCTCTCCGATACACACGATCGAACAACGGAGGACTGGTTCTCAAGCGTCAACATTAGGTTACAATATCTAACGGGATTCCATTTAACGCAACGTATGTTTGTGTTAAAAAATACTTCCGTGCACGTTCGGTCTGTGGAATCGGTTCGTCAGTATTTGATGTGGATTACAAAATATACCCAGCGGTAACGTTAGGTGACTCACCCTGTACAACCTTACCTACAAATCAATAACGAAGCTTACCGATTATGTGAGTATCTCGCCTTCTACATAATATTTATTACTGAGCTTGTAACAAAAAACAGTGAAGCATTTCGACGGTATTTATACGTTTAGCCTTTATGAAACGAAGAAATACTTTCAAATCAGGTGTTTAGAGTAAACTGGGCTTACAGCTTTTTTTCTGTCCTGTCCACTCTGTTGGTGCAGGTAGACACTTAACGTCTGTGAAAATATATCCAAATTTGCTTCATAACTCTGCAATTCACAATGAAGTGCCTGACACAGGGTTCACCGAAACGCCTTCATTCGTTTTCTCTACCGTACCACTTTGTTATAGCGCGCGGGAAACACAAATACATACGAGTACATCTGTTCGTAATTGCTCTGATTTCTCATGTTTCATTACGATGATCATTGCGCTCTATGTAGGTGGGCACAATCCAAAATCTCCACACTCTGAGGAAAAAAATTGTGATTGAAATTTCGTGACAACATCCAGCCGCAAAGGGAAACGACTTTCTTTTAGTGATTGCCGCACCAGTTAGCGTACCATATTCGTGGCACTCTCTTTGCTATTTCGTAACAATACAAAACGAGGTGCCTTCTCTGAACTTTTTCAGTGTCCTCCGTAGATCCAATATGATGTGGCTCCTGCACCGCACAGGACCTCTCCTGAGGAGCACGGACAAGCGTAGTGTACGCAGTCTCTTTAGAGACCCCGTCACACGTTTTAAGTGTTTTGTCAATAAATTGTGGTCTTCGGTTTATTTTACCCACAACATTGTATGTGATCGAACCAACTTAAGTTATTCGTAATAGAAATCCATAAGCATGTAGTTGAGTTTATAGCCATTATATTTGTCTGATTATTTAGTGTAACCGAAATTTAGTCGATTTCTTTTAGAACTCATTTGGTCGACTTAACCTTTTTAATGAATTAGAGTCAATTGCCACCTTTCGGACCATACAGATTCCTCTTTTAAATTGTAGTGGAATTTGTTTTGCCCATCTGTTGACTTTATAAGACCATAAATGACAGCTCCATCTTCCCACAATCTAAGAGTGCTATTCAGACTTTCTCCTAAATCGGTCATGAAGACAAGGAACAAAAAAGGACCTATAACACGCTACAGGTTGGAACCGTGCGGCCATTACGGTGGCAGGTTCGAATCGTGCTTCGTGCATTGATGTGAGTGGTGTCCGTAGGTTAACTAGGTTTAAGTAGTTCCAAGTTATAGGGGACTTGTGAACTCAGACGTTGAGTCTGTGTTATACCAAGGATATCTGCTTGTAAGTTGCTCAAGCTTTCAGCTTATCTTGATTCTAATCTGAAATATTTACATCGTCTACTTTGGGGAAAGAATTTGCTAAATCCGCTTTTAGTAATTCTGTTTCACTGACACTGTCAGCAGTAGCGTAGCCATTGTTATAGTGCAGTGAAGATATTCATTGCATCTTTCCGCTTGAGTACTTAATATACGACCAGAATGTCTTTGGATCTTCTGCCACATTTATAGATTGAGTTTCGTTGTGAAAACTATTAAAAGCATTTGTCATTCGAGTTCGCGGTAAATTTCCAGCTTCTTTAAAACTTCACAACTCTTGTAAGTTTTGCGTTCTTTCAAATTTCATATGCCTTTTTCATCGATTCTGCAACAGTATTCTGACCTGTACTGTGTAATGTGGGGGATCCGTAGCTTTTCTTATTAATTTATTTGGTATATGTTACTCGGCAGTCGTCGATAGTATTCCTTTAATTCAAAGCATTATATAAATAAATAACCTAAAAACTAAAAACTTGACGTAACCAGACTTCGTATCTCGTAAACGTTTTCTTGTCTTGCTCGTTCGCGTAGCCACGCCTCCCTCAACCAGTGACATGTAAATTCATTTCCCTTTTCCTTATCGGACTGCTATTAACACCCACAGGAGGAAACAACGGATAATTTTCTGTGAAGTACAAAACGCCTGGTAGCGTTTATCACTACAATTCGCACTTATCTGATGACGTTCGCTTTACGTAACAACGGAAGCTTACTAGCCTATAAAAGGCGCACTTGCTGACTCCTGGCTAATATTCACCATGCGCAAGACACTCATTGTCATCGTCGTGGTCGCCGCCTGTGTTGGTAAGCCAGTTCGCCGAACAGAGCCACGTAACTTCGTTTATAATTGACTCTTACACGCATTTTCAATTTGTAACAGATATGCCAATAACGTTGTTTGACCTCTAACTACATATCGAAGAGGCGAACAGCTGGAAACGAATTACTTGTTGCTAATCTTTGAGACACTCTGTTCATCCATTCGTTCTCTATATGCATCACCTTTCACTGATCTGCACTGTATGCGCTCAGCAGTACACAAGCCTTTATTCATTTGTTCTTTTATATTTACTGACAGGACGGACTCAACTGCGTCATAGTATTTACTTTCACCTCATACTGCTTGAGAGAAAATATTACAGGAGGAACCATACGCATAATTTTTTCTAGTTATATCCGATATGTAAGGAAAGGGAAACATAAAGGATAAATGAGGCAAGGGTCGCGTACAGTAGAGTGAGACTATGTGCACCCAATTACCTAGAAATAAACTGTGGGAAAGAAGATTAATATTACCAGTCAGTAACTGCAAGCTCCAAAAACAGCACCCATTTGGAATATAATGCAGCATGAAGTTGCTATTTTCACTTATTCAGAGCTGTGATAGCATTCCCGTTTACATATTTAAGTAAGTGGAGTTCGTTTGACCAATATCTAACAGACGGTTCCTAAATCTCAATAATCCAATGAACGTTGTGCTTACATATCGTTTCGATGACAAGACGATAGAAATGAATTTTCTCCCAAAACATACGGGCTATACTACGTATTATTTATTGCGATGATTTAAAGAAGCTGTCAGAGAGAATACAGGTCGAATGTGACCGACACCACTGAAAACGGGCCTGTTGATGTACAGAGGTCAATGGCTGTTCGCCCAAGGGTCGGCTTGAGCTGAGCCCCCTTTCTGTGAGCCACCCATTACTGGTCCTTCTGGTCACTGAAGCACCAGTTGCACGTCGGATCCATGATAACGATGACAGGGGCGCTCTGATTGCCTCTCTGACGTTTCCTCGGGCCTAACGTTCTGTTGTCTCTCCAGGTCGAGTGCTTCCTTCTTGATTCTGTGTTCTCCATGGCTCCCCATTCCTATCAACATCGAAATTTAGTGGCATCGCTGCTCTTCAAATGTCGAGTGATTCTGTGATTACTCGAACCATCTTCTTTGAGCCCAACTACTCTTACTCTGCCAAATGCTGATACATTACCCACCTGTCTGTGAGCCATGTTTTCTGTCCAACTGAGTAGCGGAATGATATTCAGAAACACTTCCTATCCTGGTGTCCATATATTCCCTATTTACTATTTTTGTTTTTGCCTACTGCTCTCTGAAGTCACAAATTCATCCATCGGCTGCCAACTGCGAATGTTTTGCCTCTTTACTCTATACCTTTAGGAGTAGCAGTTTGTGACCAATTCATTCTCAGCTCCGACAGTCGCTGTTGTTTTATGGAGGTCGCAACGTTAAACTGGCCTTCAAAATCTACGAACCAAGTTTTCATCTTCTCTCGGTCTCTATGTGCAAACTAGTAGTAATGATTATAAAGAATTCGCCTCGTTTGTAGATAGAAACCGGATGTTAACCTAGTTTTCGGTGCGGGTAACCACCCCTACTAATGCCACGAGCTGCCTAAAGAGGCAGAACGCCCAAAATGGCAAAATACTAGCATAAAATGTAAAATAAACGGTACGTGTCTACAATGTCTATAGCTGTACTTGGTTCAAACGTCAGAAGGGTGCTTCATCACCCCAGCAAACTTTCGGTTAACCGCGTGTGAAGGAAGCACCCTCCTGAAGTTTGAGCTAGGTACAACTATTGACATGGTACACACATACCATTTATTTTACATTTATTGCGAGTATTTTGCCATTTTGTGCGTTCTATATAAGTGTTGGAACATGCCCCATTAGGGTTTAGTGTGTTCCCAAGAAGGCGTGGTTATCTGCTCCGAAACCAAGGTCAACATCCGGGTTCTATTTGCAATTGAGGCGGATTTTTTATAATCATTAAATTTTTCACGATTCCTGACGCACTGCAATGTCGAAAGTTCTCAAAGTATTTGTCTTACAGAAAAAATTAACAGGACCTGTTTGTAGGAAAATTCATGTAGTTAAATTCTGTACCGGAATTCGTTTTGCATGGAGTCTCGATTTGCAGGTTATTCAAGAAATATTTACAAACGTTACCTTCAAATGCCCCTCAAAACCTCGACTAATTCCTCACTATTCAGATTTCTATTATGTTGCTTACGGTACTCCTATCGCTGCATAAGGTTCTGATACGACGCTAATTATTTATAAAATTCGACTTTTTCTGGTCTCCATTGACTGGCCATATTACGCTACTAGCTTTGTCGGGCACGACCAGATTGAAAAATTAACGTCTGTGTAGACTTTAGCTAGGAAGTTAGCGAATTTTAGGAGCATAAAATGAACAACTATATCGTTGTATTCGTCATGCCTTCTGACTATTAAACTACTGTGTTTGTAGGGATTACGTTTGGATCGAACAGTAAATGTATTTAGTTTAAGTTAAAAGTTTATAAAAGTTGTTTTTATTTCGTTACCCACACAGGCACGATTAAACTAATAATGTTATCGAAATAGCGGACGATTTTAGGGGCGCAATAGCCCAATCAATGGGGGCCAAAAAAGGTCGAATATTAGTAATGGTTGGCATAGTCGGAAATTTGTTTACAGTGGTAGGAGGGTGAGCCAGGAACAATATACAAGAAATTCTGAGTGGTGACATGAGTGTGGGGGTGGAGGGGAATTTGAATATCACTTTTGTATGTTTTTGTTGAATATCGCAAAACGTGCCTTCATGAAGAAAAGTATCCCTGTACAAAATTTTACCATACGAAGTTTCCTTCAAAAAACGTCCTGTTCACTGTTTCTGTAGGCCTAATAGATTGTTCGTAGCAAATGAGGGATATGAAAATTTTGGGCGTCGATTTTGAATCTCAGATATAATATAGTGGATTTCATAAAATGGCAGCGTTAAGTTTAAGGCGAGCGTAACAAACCTATCTAGGCATCATAAATTATGTCCATTAGGATGCAATTTAAGGGAATTCTTATAATAAGTATATCAGAAATAACTGTAACATAGTGGGGAACAACAGCAGCTATAGGAAAAAAGAAGAATTTACTTTTGTTAAAGAATGACAAATATCAATTATAGGTTTAAATTGAAGAACGTGGCGACGACACAATTGAGAGAAAAAAAGCAAGTTGCAGAATATAATGATTATGGTGGAGAGTGGGTTGGTGTTTGGCCCGAGTGACTGAGAAACGAGAAGAAAGGGAGGAAAAAGTGGTAGACGTTATAAGCACTCGCTTACTGTTTCACAGCGCGAACTGGGCATTTTTGTTACATATTCGGAAAAATTGTATTTAGTGGACAAAACGAAGAACTTCATTTTTGATTGAATTATGTGCTGACAAGGTGGCTAGCAGCAACAAAGAAGGAGCTAGCAAATGATTTTGTTTTAAGGATTGGCGCAACTCGACAATCGCTGACTGAGCCCTTGTATTACGATTACGATGAGATGATAGACGTCGGATCTTTTTGCGAGAGGACGGTTGTCCTGCTGGTGGGTGCCAACGAGTTGGTGGATTCAATGACAGTGAGAAAAACAATTAGAGGCACTTCTTTGTTTAACTTAGTGGACAAAACGAAGAACTTCATTTTTGATTGAATTATGTGTTGACAAGGTGGCTAGCAGCAACAAAGAAGGAGCTAGCAAATGATTTTGTTTTAAGGATTGGCGCAACTCGACAATCGCTGACTGAGCCCTTGTATTACGATTACGATGAGATGATAGACGTCGGATCTTTTTGCGAGAGGACGGTTGTCCTGCTGGTGGGTGCCAACGAGCTGGTGGATTCAATGACAGTGAGAAAAACAATTAGAGGCACTTCTTTGTTTAACTTCAAGGAATTAAAGAGCAATATCGAACACAAATAAACAACCTTTAATGAGGAGCCAAAGATTTTGGAGGTAACGCTATGTTCTCTGCGCCAGTCTGCAAAAATCTCTGGAACAAGACAAAATCATACACAATAAATTTAGAGCCCTGCCGAGGATGGACACATCGCTGCGGATACCAAAGCTGTTTAATCGGTGTTCTATGTCGACGTCCATGCTAGAGGTCTTCCAGCGATTAGTCGTTGTGTGCTGGCAACGGTACGATGAGAGGAAGAGGCCTTGAAGTTTGCCCTCACATGTGGGAAGTGCGTAAAAGTGAATTAGTTGCTTGAGAGTCCTGATGAAGCTTTCGGCTTCTCCTTTCGAATGAGGGTGGAACCCTGTGCTAGTCATTTTGCTAATGCTATTGACATCAGAAAAATGCTGAAATTCTGCCGATGTGATCTACGGTTCACTGTCCGCTACCACAACTTCGGGCAAGACTTTGAACCAAAAGACTGACGTCAGAACCTCGTGCACGCAGGGGAACACGGAAGATAGTGCAGCCTTTGTCGTAATGCGGAAGTGGAGGGATTTATCTAACGTCTAAAAGGACACGATGATTGGCTTTCGGGCAAAGTGCGGAGGCGTTTCCGAAACGGCAGCAGTTTTGTTATCTGTTCGTCTGTGAGTGGCAAAGTGGAGCTACACAAAACTGGCGTTGAAGCACCTGTGCTGCGCCACAGCCCTTAGACGACTGCGGTTAATGACAGCTGCAGACACGTGTACGGGCTAACAGACATGTAGCTGTTCAGCAACTGACCATCCAGTTGTGGTAATCTAATTGCTTATGGCCTTCCACAGTAGGCGACTGGTCCATGTACGTAACCTGACTGCTCTTCAACATGCCAAAACACACCTGGACTTCCGCTGAGTGGAGACAGGTGGCATTTCAGATGAATCACGTTTTATGTTCCATCAGATGGTTCAAATGGCTCTGAGCGATATGGGACTTAACAACTGTGGCCATCAGTCCCCTAGCACTTAGAACTACTTAAACCCAACTAACCTAAGGACATCACACACATCCATGCCCGAGGCAGGATTCGTACCTGCGACCGTAGCAGTCGATGAAACGACATCAGTAGTTTGTGTAACCTGAAAGTGAGTAATTTCTGGTCGGTTACTAAAAGTACCTGGGACTTCTTCACCTGTACTTTAAGACGTAGTTTTTGGAACACTAAAGAAAGATCGATTTTCATATGAATGATATTCATTGACGCATTGGCAGCGTGTTTTAAGAAAATTTTTTCTTGTGAAACGCAACTATCTCTTCATCCGCAAGCAATAATGAGTGCTGTCGACGTGCGATCTCAAAATGATTCCATATTTTTAGGCTTCAAGAAGACTTTTGACACTGTTCCTCCCAAAAGACTTCTAATCAATTGCGTGTCTATGAAGTATCACTTCAGTTACGTGACTGGACTCGTGGGTTCCTGTCAAATAGGTCACAGTTCGTAGTAATCTACAGAAAATCATCGAGTAAAAGAGAACTATTCCAATTCAATCTCGTTCTTTTTCTTCAGAAACGATTGTGGTAACTCTTTGAAGAAAAACACGTCCACTTTCGATAAAACCGAACTGTTATCTGGCTTTCCCAAAAGAAGTGTTATAGTCTCTTTGCCCTCCCTAACCTATGTAACATTTTATAAGGCAATCTTTGTAGCCCTGTTAGACTGTTTGTAGAAGAAGCTATCGTTTGGCCTCTAGTGAAGTCATCAGAATATCCAAACCATTTCCAAAATAGACACTGTATCTGTATTGTGCAAAAAGTGACAATGGTCTCAGAATAGATAAACTATAAGGTCACCCAAATGAGCAAGAAAAGAAAGCCATTAAATTTCGGTTACACGAGAAATTACACAAATTTAAAAGCTGCAAGTTGAACTAAGTATCTGTGAATTACTGTTAAGGACAATTTAAATTGGAAAGACCAGATAGATAATGATATAGGGAAGACATCACATGGCCTGCACTTAACCAAGATTTAGAAGTACAACATTTCTACTAAAGGGACTGCTTACAGTACACTTTTACGTCCTTTGAAAGTCATTAAACGAATGTCGATTTCACTGCGACGACATGTTCTCACGAAATTTCAGTCACCAATATTTTCCCGTAATGTGAGAGTATTTCACTGTCACCTACCTACATAGGGAGAAATATCCATCTTACTAAAGTAAGAGTAATCAGAGTAGCTACAGAAGTACGTGTATGCAAATGTTTATTTTTCTCACGAGCTGCACCAATTTCATGTGCATCAAATACTTTGCCGAATTCAAACAGTGTCGTTATTGTAGCCGCATGTTTGCCTGTGGCATATTTTAGGTTACCATGGTGCCGTGATAATTCAATTTTCTGTTGTGAATGATGAATTTGCTGATGTTATTGCGTTGTATGACACATATTAAAACTACAAAACAATTCCTTTGCGCAGGAGCCATCTCTGCACAGGCGGTATGTCCCGAGGAGTGCCTAGGTCAGGCAGGAGGGCCTGCGGTTGTAGAGGACAATCTGCACTCTGGTTTGTATATTAGCACTACATATGTCTGAAAAATACTGAAAGAAATATTTTTTTAATTAGTTGAGTATTCCCAAAATTATGTGATTTTTATGCTCATATTCTTTTCAGTTCTTCATTGCTACTTTTATACAATTAATAAGTACTGAAATTTGTTGGTGCTTGTGTTAGTTTAAAATAATTACTGCTAAGTTTTAAATATATTGTCAAGGTCTTATTTTTAGGATGAAAAATTACATATGTTACTTTGCTTTTAATCAGCGATTTAATTTTTAAGCGATGAATTTATGTCAATCCTTACGGTTTGAGCCCGACTGTTAATTAAATAAAATTTGCAGCACCTCAGAAACCTAAGGAAGTGTCCTAGAAAAAAATGTTGACACTAACTTGTGAAACTATATTTGCAAGAAAGTAAAATTCTGACATCAAAGAATACCAAACAGTAATACAGACAACACACTTCAGTTCATTATCATATAGTTGGTAATTATTAGTGTCCGCAAATCGGTTTAAGCTGTTTCGAACAAACACAGCTGCCTTGTGGTATTGTTTATAACATGGGTTAAATGGTTAGCACAGTTAGCAATTAACACTATCAATAGCCGAATAAGTTGCACGCTTAACAGATATTACCTGAGCCCGGTTTGTGGTAATCGTTGCTATGATATAGAAGATACACTAGTGGAAACACACCGAACTACAACCAAACTAACTCTTAACGTGTCCGCCTCTTAAAAGTAAGGCCGTTTGACGTAAGATATCACTTAAACTTTCGTACAAAAACCCTCTTACCCAAAGACGGCACTAACATTACCTTATCCAGCTGAACCGCAGTGATCAAAATACACTCCTGGAAATTGAAATAAGAACACCGTGAATTCATTGTCCCAGGAAGAGGAAACTTTATTGACACATTCCTGGGGTCAGATACATCACATGATCACACTGACAGAACCACAGGCACATAGACACAGGCAACAGAGCATGCACAATGTCGGCACTAGTACAATGTATATCCACCTTTCGCAGCAATGCAGGCTGCTATTCTCCCATGGAGACGATCGTAGAGATGCTGGATGTAGTCCTGTGGAACGGCTTGCCATGCCATTTCCACCTGGCGCCTCAGTTGGACCAGCTTTCGTGCTGGACGTGCAGACCGCGTGAGACGACGCTTCATCCAGTCCCAAACATGCTCAATGGGGGACAGATCCGGAGATCTTGCTGGCCAGGGTACTTGACTTACACCTTCTAGAGCACGTTGGGTGGCACGGGATACATGCGGACGTGCATTGTCCTGTTGGAACAGCAAGTTCCCTTGCCGCTCTAGGAATGGTAGAACGATGGGTTCGATGACGGTTTGGATGTACCGTGCACTATTCATTGTCCCCTCGACGATCACCAGAGGTGTACAGCCAGTGTAGGAGATCGCTCCCCACACCATGATGCCGGGTGTTGGCCCTGTGTGCCTCGGTCCTATGCAGTCCTGATTGTGGCGCTCACCTGCACGGCGCCAAACACGCATACGACCATCATTGGCACCAAGGCAGAAGCGACTCTCATCGCTGAAGACGACACGTCTCCATTCGTCCCTCCATTCACGCCTGTCGCGACACCACTGGAGGCGGGCTGCACGATGTTGGGGCGTGAGCGGAAGACGGCCTAACGGTGTGCGGGACCGTAGCCCAGCTTCATGGAGACGGTTGCGAATGGTCCTCGCCGATACACCAGGAGCAACAGTGTCCCTAATTTGCTGGGAAGTGGCGGTGCGGTCCCCTACTTCACTGCGTAGGAACCTACGGTCTTGGCGTGCATCCGTGCGTCGCTGCGGTCCGGTTCCAGGTCGACGGGCACGTGCACCTTCCGCCGACCACTGGCTACAACATCGATGTACTGTGGAGACCTCACGCCCCACGTGTTGAGCAATTCGGCGGTATGTCCACCTGGCCTCCCGCATGCCCACTATATGCCCTCGCTCAAAGTCCGTCAACTACACATACGGTTCACGTCCACGCTGTCGCGGCATGCTACCAGTGTTAAAGACTGCGATGGAGCTCCGTATGCCACGGCAAACTGGCTGACACTGACGGCGGCGGTGCATAAATGCTGCGCAGCTAGCGCCATTCGACGGCCAACACCGCGGTTCCTGGTGTGTCCGCTGTGCCGTGCGTGTGATCATTGCTTGTACAGCCCTCTCGCATTGTCCGGAGCAAGTATGGTGGGTCTGACACACCGGTGTCAATGTGTTCTTTTTTCCATTTCCAGGAGTGTACGTTTTTCTTACTGCCACACTTCAGTATTTCACACTAAAGAACGTGCTATGCGAAAACGCAATGCAGTTCTTATCGTACTCTTGCCAACAAAAGGCAACACTTAAAAACGCACGCACTTAACGGCGTTTAGAAAACTTCATAAAACTCATACAGCGAAACTCAGTGCTCGCTCGGACATGGATATCATGAATTCGAGTTCTCGGTGAATCCAAACAGATACAAACTTGATCCAGTGACAATATAAGTAACTATGGTGGAGCTGATTACAATTAGTACATCGCTACGTGGGGTAGCAGTGCTGTCTTCGGCGCTTTGTGGCACGGTTGGCGCGACTCTCTCCGTCGGAGGTTCGAATCCTCCCTTGGGAATGGATGTATGTGTAGTCCTTACCGTAAGTTATTTTAAATAATATTCAGTGGTGTGTAAGCCTAGGAGCCGATAACGTCAGTAGTTTGGTCATATAGGAACTTACCACAAATTTTCTAAAATTAGTACATCCTTGCTCGGTCGCGGTTCCTTAACTGTTTAAACAGAACCCTTTTCCGCCAGAATGATAAGCGTAATTGATTCCCCGTCAGTACACTCTCTGAACTAATCGTGCAATCCCTGATATAGTCTATCAGTGCAAGCTATCAGGCAGATTCCGCAATTCCAGAAATTTCAGTAGACAATTGATTGTACAAAACACCGGACAGACAAATTAATGATAACTGCTACTCAGGGCAATTTGCATGCAGAAAAGAAACGTAAACGTCCCGAACCACAATTACACCTCATCGCAGTAACATTGTAAGCTAATCACAACGCAGTTCCCAGGACATGATACCTTAATTGACGGAAACGCACCGACGCTCACACAACTCACAGCAAAAAATGTACATTTCGGCGTGAGGTTGCCTGCACCAGAAACGAACACTAAAGTAGAACTGGGAGAATGTAGCTGATTGTAGCTTCTGCTTTCAGCATCCGTAAGTGGATTACCACCCCATAGGGTAGCTGAAAGAAACGATTGAAAACACTTTTACTTGCAGGAAACTACTCAGCAGTAACTAACTAAACTTTACTGCACAGGACGCGATGGAAGGGACCTGCCCCGTCAAAGTCTACGAGCGCCACATCCCACCTCAGCGGCCAGAGCAAGTGTCAAGCCGACGATACCCATAGAAACCCACGTTACCGAAGTGTATAATCCAGCGTTTTGGTATTATCTGGTAATTAGTTTATCACTAAGTGCATGTGGGTTTTTGTTTTTAGGAGTAGTCTGAACTTTACTTCTTACCCATTGGAGGCGTTGTGTCCCAAACTCGAAGGAAAATTTAAATAGCCTGACGGAAAAAATGTCACAACGCAAAGAATAATTAATGTAAAGGAATAAAGTTCCTCGAATACGCTTGTCTAGGTTATTGACAGGGCAAGATCACAGGTTAATGTCAGCGCGAGATGATCCATTGAAAATGTGAAGTGCTGGTACTTTAATAACCGAGGTATCTGCCTGCCGTCTGGAATATGTTTGAATATGGTATGCCTAACAGTGTCCATACCTGTTGCTTGAGAAGGGATTCTCATTACGGCTTTTCTTATTTCACGTGCTGTAACGTGGTTTAGGTAGTAAGCATAATGGTCATGTAGCCTCAATTTTCCTTCAGAATGTAGTTCTTCTTAGCATTTGTGCTGATTAAAGCTGAAATAACTCGTTCACTTTGTCAACTGGCTTTTTCCGTCCTTCACCTTAGCTACGGAGATTCTTTCACGTAATCTAAGAGCTCGTACATTGCCACGTAAGGTATGCCATATTTTTGCATTGCAGACTGATTGCTTTCCCCGGTTGAGCAGTTTCCTGTATCCTTCGTAGGACCAGCTAGCATCACACCTGTGGATGAATATTTGACATAAGTGAAAGTTTTGGATTATTCGTATATGAGCCATGAACTTATGAATAAGTTTCTGGATCTTTGCTCAGTTGTTGGTTCACTGATTACTTGATGTTACAGCGTTTTTAAGCTCTACGCACCAGAGATCCACGGTCGATATGATTAATGTTCCTATTAGCTGCGTCAAACAATCAAAGTTTTGGTGACTGTGAGGAGTAAATCACGGAATCTGCAACATACACTGCCATGGCTGCAGCTCTAGTTTTACCAATAACTAATACACTGTTACTCTTTTTCAGTGTTTTTACGTGTATACGAATGTGACGTCGCGTAGTGAGGTGGGTGGGGTGTATTGGCAGATTCGTCATCTTGTTGCCACTAACCAATTTTTTACGATATTGTAATACACCCACTGAAAGAGTAGCGGCGACTAACACGCTCACGTCGTTTCTTAAATTTCGTTGTAGTAGCACAGAACACTTCAGAGTTGACCGTTACATCATGAGGGAATACTTCAAATAGGACAACATCTTCAGTGTCCTAGAAGACCGTCGTCCTAACTCGCCTTGAATGAGAGTGTCCGCTCGTTGAAACGTTTGCAAGAGTCGCAGCTGCGTGAGGCCTCCCGTCACGCGGGACACCGGACAGGTCTGAGCGACCCTCCAGCGCTAATCACCGACGTCTCGCCCCACGACACATCGTGCTTTTTTCAACTACTAGGTCTCCGTCGACATTCCAGGCACCTACGAATTTCTATGAAGCTCTGGTTTTCCGCTGAAAAGAACTTAATGACAGCTTTCTGCTTGGAATGCACCTTAGTGACAGATCCTAATTTGATGGTCATGTAAAGAGACACAGCCAATCCGAACCTAATGAAACTACAGGGACTGAAGCGGTAATATACAACGATGTTCCAAAACAAATTTCACACTTTCCGACCTAAACTGGCCGAGAAAAGCAACATGTTGCATTACTTATTGAAAGCCCCTCGTAAATACGTTCATACTGTGGGTTCTTTTATTGATTTCACAGTTACATTACATTAGAATGCATTTCACGTATCTATGCCCACATGTAAAATTCAGTTTGCTCTTTTCTCAAAAGATATACTGCTAACCATGGTTGAAGGGTAAAAAGCGCATTGATAGTCATAGATTTCCGAGAAACGTTTGACATAGCGCCCCAGTGCAGGTTGTTCACAAAGGTGCGAGAAGAGGGATTATATACGGCCGTTGTGGCCGAGCGGTTCTAGGCGCTTCAGTCTGAAACAGCGCGACGCCTACGGTCGCAGGTTCGAATCTAGTGTCAGGAATGGATGTGTGTAGTGTCCTTAGGTTAGTTAGGTTTAAATAGTTCTAAGATCTAGGGGACTGATGACATCAGACGTTTAGTCCCATAGTGCTCAGAGCCACTTGAGCCAATACGGATTATGTTTCTAGATATGTGGGTGGCTTCAATACTATTTAAGTAATACAACCCAGTACGTTTTCCCTGTCGGCGAAGGTTTATCAGAGATAAGTGCATTATTAGGAATGTCTCTGGGGAGCATGATTTTACTGCTTTTATTCTCTATATACGTAAGTGATAGGAAAGGCTATAGAGATTTACGTCTTTCTGCTGATGATGCTCTAATGTACGGGAAGGTGTCGACGTTGGCTCGCTGTAGGACGACACAAGATGACCCAAACAGAATTTCTAGTTTGTGTAATGAGTTGCAAAGTGCTATAAATTTAGAAAGATGTAAGATAATGTGATGGAGTAGGAAAAAAACAATTCCTTTAACTTTAGAATACAGGGTTAGTCGTGTGCTGCATGACACAGACTCATCGATTCAACATCTAGGCGAAAATTTGTAAAACAATATGGAACGGTACGATCAGGTCAGGTTTTTAGGAAGAAAGGCGAATGATCGACTGCGGTTTATTAGAAGGATTTTAGGTAAATATAGCTCATTTATAACGGAGGCGGAATACAGAACGCTAGTGCGAGCCTTTCTTGTGTACTGCTCATGTGTATGGGATACCCAATAGGTCGGGTTAAAGGAAAACATCGCAATAATTCAGATTCGTTTTGTTAGATTTGTTACCGGTTGGTTCGATCAGCAGGCAAATATACTTTGTGGACTCAAATGAGAACCTTGGAGGACAGACAGCGCACTTCTCTCGAGGCACCATAACAGATATTTAGTCAACTCTGTTTTAAGGCTGACAGCAGAACTATTCTATTGCCCCCATCGTACGTTTCGCGCAAAGACCACGAAAATGAGACTACAGAAACTGGGTCTCGTCCGGAGGCTTGTAGACCGTAGTTTTGCCCTCGCTCTATTTGCGAGTGCAACAGGGAAAGAAATGACTAGAAGTGATGATGAGTAAAAGAATATGCGGCTGAACCTTTACGGTGAAATAATTCTCAAGACTTATTTTACTTAAACGACTCAGTAAGTGCATATGCTGAAGTGAAACCTGAGGAACATTTCTCGCAGAAATGGGCTATCGCTGTATGGGCTTCATAAAATGGCTATAGTATCTTTTCTTCAAAAAAATCTAGTAGTCACGAAAATTACAGCGATTATAGCGATGTTTGAAATGCGCACGTGAAACTCTCTTGAATAGATCTTGGTCCATGCTGAAAAGTATGGAAATCACGACAGGAATGACTCGGAAAAAAACATTATCTTATAATATGTTATGTATAAAGTGTATCACTAAGATCATGTATCAGTCTCTAGTTACTTCCTCGTATTCACAATAAAGTGAATGTAATCGCAATTGGAAGGCTATTTATAAAGGAATCCTGGAACAATACCTATGTAACTCTTGACTTCATTTCATTATAGTATATGCAGGCACAACATCTAGTTGTGTCAAAAAATGATGCCCAGGAGACGTAACAGCACCGCAGCTCCTACTGAAAGCCTGAACAAAACTCAGTTACATTCATATAAATTTTAGTGCATTGTGAAGACTATAACAGTCTTAGACGCTTCTGCAAACGAAGCCTTGTTATGGTATAGTGTAATAAATATCTCGGACTTATCGTAGCACGAAAACAAGAATGGAAGTCTCGTAGTGAAATAGACTGGAGGATAGCTTTGTAGCCAGCCGCGGTGGCCGTGCGGTTCTGGCGCTGCAGTCCGGAACCGCGGGGCTGCTACGGTCGTAGGTTCGAATCCTGCCTCGGGTGTGGGTGTGTGTGATGTCCTTCCTCTTTAATCAGCTGCTGACCAAACCCGCGTCATCTTTTCAGAACTAAAAATATGAGTCAATATAATGATGATACATAGTCTAATTATTCCTTCACGTAACAACTAACCGATAATGGCTAAAGTTGTTTTATCCGTGAGGCCAAGAGTCGTTAAGACTGTTACCTTTTCTTCGCTCCCAAGTCATCAGTGGGAACTTCAGGAAATAAATCCAGTAAGTATTTGGCCTTCTCGGTTGACAAGTGATCGACCTCGAAGTCTTCCTCCGCCCCCCCCCCCCCCACCCCAACCAAATTACCAATGGTACCGTACGCACACAAAATTTACATGTTTGTGATTTGTAAAGCTACCCTCTGCCTCGAATGTTTTATCAAATAACTGCCCAAAGTTTGCGATACTGCTAAATGACTTCCCCCCTCTCACGCGTAATTTGCAATTTAAATAGTGCAATTTAATCGGAGTCACCTGGTAATAACATCTCGTCCGAATTTTCCATCTTACCAGTTCCCACATCTGAAACCAATGATGGAATTTTTCAAGGTGAATCGTTATTACGGTAACAATTCTTCCTGACTAGGGAAATTTAACCGCGTGAGTCCAAGCATACACAGCTTTTTTCCGCATATAACGCAAATGAAGGGAACAGTAGCTGTAAATCCCGCAGTCCTACTGCACATGTCAGACATAATAATTAAAACAGTTTTCGTTCCACGCAGCTAGTCACTAAGACATTGCACATTTTCCCTTTCGTACCAACGGGCAAACTCACTTAACATGGTTGGTACTCACTCACCCGAAACATTTCTGCGCTAATTCTATTCTCATTACCGCCCTTACCCAATATTGTCACTACCTACTGCTTACTAAACTCAGATCTATCTTGTTCATCAACAGCACCACGAAAACAAAAATTTTAAAAAAAGTACACATATCCTTAGCTGTTATGGTCTTTTACTAACAGCATACATTTTAAAAAGATGATGACGTATAACTAGCGTTCAGAGGTTGAAAATATTTAATATGACTATCGTTGTGGCAAATCGCATGGACTACTAGTATACTACTGCAACTACATTTATCGCTTCAACTTAATTTTCTGAATTAACCTCAGATGATAAAAATTTAAAAGTACTGTAGAATATGCTAGAAGAATTCATGGGAAGCAGTATACAAATTTTTCCAAATGGTTCAAAAGGTTCAAATGGCTCTGAGCATTACAGGACTTAACATCTGTGATCATCAGTCCCCTAGATCTTACAACTGCTTAAACCTAACTAACCTAAGGACATCACACACATCCATGCCCTTGGCAGTATTCGACCCTGTGACCGTAGCTGTCCCGAGGTTCCAGACTGAAGCCCCTAGAACCGCACGGCCAAACCGGCCGGCCTACAACTTTTTTTAAAAAATTCTATAATATGTAGTACATGACTAGATTATAGTACTTACTATAGATGGTGTAAAGTACACCTTCCCCGTTGGTGCCGGAGGAATTTAGTTGTAGGAAGACGGTTCCAGTTCTTCGAAGAATGAAAGTAATGTCAACATGTCTACAAACGTCATTTCAGTAACAGTCACGGCTGCTGTCATATCTTCCCCGCCCGACGTCGATACAACACTTCCCTTAAACTTCCGACATAGTAACATTCATACTTATTTTTAATTCTTAACTCACCTTTAATTTCCTCGAAGCATTAAACCTAATAGCTCTCAGGCAGACACGCTGGAACAGACCACTTCAAATGGAACGCCTGTCACAGATCTTAACCATAGCGTAAATACGTAGAATGTACATTCATTATAAAATATAAGGCACACCATGTTCTCAGCCACCGTCTGCTGCCAATACATAACGCAGCCAAGGAGACTGGTAGTGCTCTGTTGCTATATATACGGTAAACTGGTAAAGAAATCACAGAAAAGCTTTTGAACATCATAATAATTTCGAATCCGGCACCAACATAACGGTACCATGTCCATCGCGGCATAATTCGTAACGTTTCCACAATGTAAATCATGAATTTTTGCCTATTGTCAGTTTGAAATAGTTAATTGTAAACTCTTCACCCACGACGATAACACAACATTTCCTTGATCCGTAAAACTGTTTCTGTGATGCCTCCTCGACACATAAACTTTCTGTTGTGTCAAACTAAGAAAAGATATTAATTGACTAGGCTTTCGTAAAAGTAAGTTAACTGATATATGTCGCCTTTCGCACTTGAAAGCTATGCAGTAATCATACACTTTGTCAACAACGATGGGTGAGAACGAAGCAAACGACCCCATCTACAAAATACTGATTGATATTTGTGCACGATGAGTGTACAGACGGTCTGTTGCTTTTCCTGTCTCCCTGCTACAGACGTGCACAGTAACATAATAGGTAAGGAGACACTGCAAACTTCACAAACATGTCCTTGTATATTCGCTGCAATTCATATGCTACATTCGTTGATATAAGAAGTTAATTGTGGAACGTGATGATGGCTCGAGATATGATAGAAACAAAAAATAACCAAGTTTTTTTCCTTGTCTTCCTGTCTAGCATCCATCGCTTCTTCCATCTAAGGGCTAAACCACGACGCAGGAAGGTGGATGAGCTCTTACCAACCCACGACCGCACTGACGTACAACGGCTACTCACCATTCTAGGCCTGTTGCTGTTCACCACCGTAATAAATGATAACATAATCAGCAATAAGTGCATAATATTTGCTACGACATCTATTGCTCTTTCTATAAATTGAGTAATAACAGCACCATGTGCAGAAATAGCTCCCACGAATATTAATTTCCGCAATTCTATTGCAAATAAAATACTTCATTTCCTCATGATGATTTGATTTATTTTGTCATTTGATCACAAAACTTCAGTATCAATAAAGAGGCCTTTCCTTTCACATTTTTCCTAACTGCCTACATCAAAATATCCACGTTTCCACACAAGTTCAGTCATAAACGACTGCATCTTTACCTTGTGCAATACAAAGTTAACAAAACTGAGTTATGACTGTGATTAACAATAACACTGGTCAAACGTTACTATGGTATTAAAAAAAATGTAATGACACACATAAATACCTGGATTTCACGCAGTACTATGAAAGAGGCGGCGAAGTGCCACAGAAAGAATGCGACCGTTTGATGCAAGATATTATCCAGCAAAAAGATGTAGACGTATATGCCAAAACATTGGTTAGAAAACAGAAAATTTTATTTACGATGAATATATACACCAAGGGCTTTAGTTATAGGGTCGTAAAAGGTAGGAGAACCAAAATAATGCCCATCAGAGAGTTCAGATAGAAAAAACGACGACTCATTGTCCTCTCCTTATTTTCACTCCACAATGATGACACCGAACACAACCTTTACGTGAAAATACTTTATTCCGTTTTGTCTTACAAGTGCACAAAGTGGTATTCAGTAATACATTAGAAGTTCCTCAAAAGCTGTGGCCGTTGACTGGTCGAGACACGCATCTGCACGCTGCAGTGTCTCCAAGCTACATGATGCATCCGCTCTAAACGAATGTTTGCCAGTATCTGAGTGAACAAAGGACCAGCAAAGCTACTTCTGGACAAACAATGTTCCAATACATCGCTGCAGGCAGCAGCCAACACTGGACCGACTGACCTTACCAGTTTGCAAAATGTCGCTAGATGGTACTTGGGCATGGCTGGTAAGTTGCAAAACTAAACATAATGGTTCAGTTTTATTTCTCCGAAACAGCAGATATGTGTTAGCCAAGACAGTGGCTGTTTTCGTTTCGCTGTTTGTTTCTTTACATTTGCTAGATAATACAGTGGAGGTTTCCTAGAACTAAAAGCTTTCCTGCTGGTTGTACGAGATATCAGCCCTGTCAAGAGGGATTGGCCACTATAAAAATGTTGAGCCCTGGGAGAGGCGCCGCTTAAGACGGGCAGATAGGCACTCATGGCCATTCTAACAACCCAACCCCCTCGTCTCCCTCCGCCGGTAGCCCAGGAGTGACACAGGAAGCACTTTTCTGTCGTAAGAACCATATAATTCTCTGAGATGCCATTTAGCCATATAAGAGATCTTTAGCCTGGTGTGGTTTCCCTCATGCCATGTAAATTTTCATTACAACGGCTCATAATAACGTTCAGCTTAAACATAGAGAATGTAGATTTCTGGTTCAGTAATGCAGTTAATTTCTGGCGTCTCCACACTTCTTCGCTCTTTCTACGTGCGGAACATTGGACAGGCCCTTTTCGGAATTGTACCATGTAGTAGGAGAGTTCTTCTGCCTTCCTCAACACCTAAGAGCTATATTGGATCCAAAAAGAATTGCAATTTTCATCACCATTGGCTAACGAGTTTCTTCTCTAGCGAAATGCAGCGGAGTTCCAAAGAGAAGCACATGGAGATCACCTGTAGATTTCTGCAGAGTAGTCACTTCACTTCAGGTTTCTGCACAGTTGGAGCTTCAGGCTAGGGCAGTAGAGGCAACTGTTGATAAGGTCACGAATCAAGCTTGTTGCCCTCGCTGCGCGTTTTGGCAAACTTACGGTGTTCAGTCCTAAGTTTCGGTGTGCTTCCTACATTTAACAATTCAACTTACGAGGTCACTGGTCTTATCGACAAATTATTAACGTAAATGTGTTTCATCCACCCCACCGATATCCACCAAAGTTATTCTTCGAGTTATAGTCTCTCGTCCGGAGGTCAGTAATTTCTTTTGATACACTGCTAGCTATATGCACGTATACAAATGGCAGTAGTATCGCGTACACATGGAATAAAAGGGCACTACGTTGGCAGAACCGTCATTTGTACTCTGGCGATTCATGTGAATAGCTCTCCGACGTTATGATGGTCGCAAGACTAGACTTAACAGACTTTCAACTCGCAATGGTGGTAGGAGCTAGACACAAGGGATATTCCGTTTCGGAAATCGTTCTGGAATTCTATATTCAGTGATGCATAGTGTCAAAATTTGGTCAAAAGGGCATCTTGGGACTAATGCGCTTTTGACGTATTTATTGTCTTATAAATGAAATATGAGTACTGCTAGTCTTTCAAGATTATTCCATACTTTTAAGTTGTATCATACGGTTTTAGTCACAAACCTATGACCATGTTACAGACCATTCTTTGTTTTAACTTCTGAGAAAGACACTCCTAGCCTTGTCGAAACCCGGTTAATTCGTTAAAAATTTGTGATCGAGGGCTGTTTTCATTTAATTGTATTTTACCGCAAGGATTTTCGGTACCCAAATTGTGCAGTTGTGGGCGTTGACAGATCCTCGGAGACTGAAATGAGCATCGTCGGTCCACAACGCGTTACTCAAATTGTCTCCAAGTAGCCGAAATAGGCATTTCCAGTAAATGAGCAGTTCACTTGGACCAGAGGATCCAGTCCATTGGATGTAAATACAGCCGATACCATTATGGAAGAGTCACCAGCCTGCAGAGTGCCTTGTTGATAACTTGAGTCCATGGCTTCGTGAGGTCTGCACCATTCGAAATCAACAGTGACACAAGTCAGTATGTGTTGCAGTGCCGGATAAACGGAAGACATATAGGCCAGTAGACTGAGATCCATGCCTGAAATCCCACGTGTAAAATGACGTCCTCCAGCAGCGATAGGAGCGGTATACGTTCTGAGAAACCGCTAGTAATAGTTGCTAGATCATTTAAGAGTAACAAAGGGGAAGTGCTGGAGCTACTGAGAATATGCATTCTGCATTTGAGGTAGCTAAAGGTAAGGAACAAATATTATTATTTTGATATCTCAATTATAAAATTACTGGTGATAGAAGACCTAATTTGTTAGTAAGTGGTAACAGAGAAAAAACTTCCGAAAAACGTACGACAGATTTTTACAAGCGTATGATATTTCAAGCCAGACTACATTCAGGGGAATTGTAGCCTGATAGTGAAATGGGATGAATTAGCAATCGCAGTCCTTTAGGGTTGCCATAAGAGTGTGACTGAAAAAGTGAAGTTAAGCGCCATAATGGAATTGGTTTATGCACTAGGACCAGCATATTTCCTTCAGAGATTGGAAAATGACAGACTACCGAGCGCAGCATGTTGCAGAAATGCGAGAAAATTTGTTTAAGTGACTCATTTCATTTCGTGCTGTAAGACGAAAGTGCGAATATGCCAAAGGAAGTGGAAAGTAAAGTGACAACAGTAAAATGTTGGCGGGGTAATAATAAAGAAACATTACTGTTGTGGGAATCAGAGGCATGTATGCAGCTACTGTGATAAGGACCCTAACATGTTAATGTAAGATTGATGCAGACACATACTAAGGCAGAGGTAGCTACGAAATTTCTAGATTTCTGCTACTATTGTGACGAGTGAGAGCAAACAGATGCATAGTGTAACTGTTAAAAAGTCAGAGACGTCACCGTAAGGCCTGTGAGACTTTCAGATGCTATTTATGTACTACATACTGGCAAGCAGCACACCGGTGTGGAGAGAAACTCGGGAACATTCCTGAGATAACGATGGAATATTAAATAAATGCTTCGTGTGGCAGTCATGTGTGGCCACTGTCAAAAATGGCCCAATGTTAGGGTAGTAGCATGCACAGCAGAAAATGACTGAGGTGACAGAGCCATGGGCTACCTTCTAATATCGTTTCGGACCTCCCTTTGGCTGGCAAAGTGCTAAGACAGCTGGACGTGGCATGGACTCAAGAATTCGTGGAAAGTCCTCTGCAGAAATATTGAACCATGCTGCCTCTATATCCGTCCATAATTACGAAAGTGTTGGTCATGCAGGGTATTGTGCAAGAACTAAACTCATCAGTATATGTCATAAATCTTCTACAGATTTAAGAAGGCGGCGCTAGTGGCCAGATCATTCTTTCGAATTGTCCACAATCTTCCTCAAACCAATCAGGAACAACTGTGGCCGTGTGAATGGCGCATTATCATCTATAAAAATCCCACCGTTATCTGGGAACTGACTTCCATGAACGGCTACAAATGGTCTCCAAGTAGCCGAAATAGGTATTTCCAGACAATGAGCAGTTCACGTGGACCAGAAGACCCAGTCCATTCCATTTAAATACAGCCGATACCATTATGGAAGAGTCACCAGCCTGCACAGTGCCTTGTGGATAATTTAGATCCATGGCTTCGTGAGGTCTGCAGCACTCGAAATCACCAGTGAGCTCTTACCAAATGAAACTGAAGCTCATTTGACGAGGCGACTGTTTTCCAGTGCTGCTTTTCTTCGAAATTTCTCGATGTTCTCCGTTAATCCTATCTTATAAGGACCACTCCAAAATAAGACGGACAAGCGTAGTGTAGGAAGTCTCTTGAGCAGATCTGCTCCTTTTTGAAAGTAGTTATCCAATAAATCGCAGAATTTGGTGCGGTTTCCGCATATTTTCTGTTGTTCTTTTGAACTGAAGTTGTACGCAATTGTAATTCCTAGATATCAGCGACTGTTTTCCAGTGCTGCTTTTCTTCGAAATTTCTCGATGTTCTCCGTTAATCCTATCTTATAAGGACCACTCCAAAATAAGACGGACAAGCGTAGTGTAGGAAGTCTCTTGAGCAGATCTGCTCCTTTTTGAAAGTAGTTATCCAATAAATCGCAGAATTTGGTGCGGTTTCCGCATATTTTCTGTTGTTCTTTTGAACTGAAGTTGTACGCAATTGTAATTCCTAGATATCAGTGACTGTTTTCCAGTGCTGCTTTTCTTCGAAATTTCTCGATGTTCTCCGTTAATCCTATCTTATAAGGACCACTCCAAAATAAGACGGACAAGCGTAGTGTAGGAAGTCTCTTGAGCAGATCTGCTCCTTTTTGAAAGTAGTTATCCAATAAATCGCAGAATTTGGTGCGGTTTCCGCATATTTTCTGTTGTTCTTTTGAACTGAAGTTGTACGCAATTGTAATTCCTAGATATCAGGAGCATTTACGGCAGTCAGATTTGATTGATTTATCACTTAACAGAAGTTTTCCAGATTCTTTTTAGCACTCGTGTGGATGACCTCATACTTTTCTTTTTTTGTAGTCGATGGCCAATTTTCGTTCAGCAATTTACTTTGATCTTCTGATGACTCCTTGGCGCTCAATGACAGCACCATCTGCAAACAACCTAAGAGGGCTGCTCAGATTATTTCCTAAATCATTTGTATTGAAAAGGAGCAGCAGATGGCTATAATACTACTTTTGGGAATGCCAGAAATCAGATCTGTTTTAGTGGATAACTTTCCATCACATTTCTACGAACTGCGACATTTCTGTCAGGGAATCAGGTATCCATTGGCGTAACTGAGACGATATTCCGCAAGTTACAGTTTGATTGGAAGCCGCTTTTGAGGTTCAATGTGAAATCATCTGGAGATCTAAAAATACGGAAGCCATTTGAAATCTTTTGTTAATGGCACACACCATTTCGTGTTAGTAAAGAGTTAGCTATGTTTCACAAGAACGATGTTTCCTAAATCCGTTCTGAATGTGTGTCAATAGACAGTTCTCTTTGAGGTAATTCATAATGTTCGAAAACAATATACATTCCAAAATCCTGCTGCATATCGAAGTTAATGATCTGTGCCTGTAATTTAGAGGATTACTAATATTACCTTTCCTGAATATTGGTGAGACTGTGGAACTTTCCAGTCTCTGGGTAAGGTTCTTTAGTGAATTGAGATATTGAGAATGCCTGTTACGTATGGGTTGTAAGACGTCGTCGTTTCCGGACCTTCATTGTTTACACATTCCGCCCTCACAATCATATTTCGCATATCAAGACGCCCAAACTCGGTAAGACAAAGGCAATGTTGTACAAATTCATGTAAACGATATGCAAATAACAAGTAAGTACACCGGGGTGGAAATACTTGAGGCTGGCGTACACACATACATTCCAGACATGGCGGTCATAGGAGCTTTTAGTTTGGGAGAGAAACCACACAATGGGACGTCGGTCCATTCAGAGGACGACCTAGCCTATCTCTGTCGGACGGTGACCGCCTCTGGGCCCAAGTGAAAAGGGGGAACGACCCCGTGTTAGGCTGAAAAGCAAATTCCGCTACATTGTGAGGGAGTGGCCAGCCTACGCATTCTTTACACATAGCATGCTTTTTCAGAGATTTTCACAGCGACAGTAAAGGCCAAACGCCGATACTACAGGTTTCCGGATTGGTCATCTTAAACGAAACGCCGTTCTCCCGTTTTGGAAGAGCAATGCTGATTGGCAGACGATATTTCTGACGCCCTCAGCTGAAGGAGTAATAGATGAGACCAAAAGATATACCGCCTTTCACCTCTGGCGTCGAGAGGGGCCGTTCCGTTGTCGTTTTTGGAGGAAGAACACATAACGAGAGCATGCGCGCTCGTATGTGTACTCAAAGAGCGAGGAATAAGTCACTCCTGAGTACTTCACTGGGAGAGCATCACTGTCGAGAGCGAATCGAAGTGCGACTCTATATTGAGTCCTTGCGATTAAGCATTGTTCACTGTGTTGGCCGACACACTTATTGTACAGTGAGAATGAAGAAAGTGATAGTTAAACGCCTGCGATTGAATTTTTGAGTGGCATCATAGTGAACTGAATATCTTACCGGTGTACCACGCCAACAGTTAGACTAGGGGCCTATAGGAGTCCTTGACTTCATCAAGGCGTAGGGAGAGTTCGATTGGGGAAGGTCAATCGAGATAGAACGAGAGTTATCTTATATGTCAGCAGTAAGCAGAGCAGGCAGCAGTGCTCGCAGGTTACAGTTTTATGCCCTACAGCACTTGCGAGCCCCATGTTTCCTCTACAACAGTACCCTTCATTGTATTTCACACGAGACAGCCTCAACTGTGCTTAGCAACATTCTAAAGGACAATTATTCAGGTTGAGCAGGCGCAGCTTTCAGCTGTTCTGCCAAGTCAATAACAAAGTTAAACTTTGTATAGAAATTTCATTAGCGAATGCTATCCTTGAAAGCGAATGCTATCCGAAGGGAACCAGGATATAACTTGTTAAATTCATAACTAAAATTGCGATTGTGGTTTTTCAGAATTTTTGTAATATAAATAATAATTTTCGTTAGTTTCATGTTCATCTTACACTAACTAGCACTACACAAGTATCCCCCTACTTACGAAAGAAATGTTGTGAATTTTTGTGTCATTTCATTACAGCGGACAACTGCAGAAGATATAAAACTGCTGAACGTTTTTCAGGCATTTCTCTAAATAACGTTAGGGGCGTCTGTCTGACTTCTGTAGTAGGGTGGGGGTGGAAATTGCATCATGCAGGAGTTACAGGGTAAAGGGCACATTTCAGATTAATCCGTTGCACAGAACGACAGAATAGCAAGCCACACGCTCACAGAAAATGGCGGCCTTGCCAGGATAGGTAAAGCAGGTAAGCTATGAGGATAGAAAAGTGTCAGGTATAGTGGGGTACGGCAGGTCGCAGCAGTAGCACTTTTAAAACTTTCTTTCATGTATTAAATAGCTATTTTCGATGATTGGGGTCAGAACAGATACAGGTAGCGGATAAAGCATAATTGTAGGAAAAAAAGTGTGTGTTATTGTGTTGGAAGATTTTGCATTTTATTACGATTTTAGTGTGATTGTTAGGGCATAGGATTTTCAGGTGATGGGCACAGACACACCATCATATAAGTTAGACTTAAGAAATAAAAATTTTCTTCCTTAGCCAGCGCACAGGTTCAGATTGGACACTGTAGCAGAGGAGACAAAACATTAGCCAAGAAGTTTCAGCGTTGTTGTTGTTGGTTCAATCAACTGGTAAGTGGACATACAAGTTTGTAGATAGTGTTGTGGTGTGTTGAGAGACTTTCAATGTTAACGAGAGCACAGGCCAAAAGTAAACAAGCTTATTGAGAATAGGACAGAAGGTGAACCTAAGAATTGGACAGAAGGTGAATCAGAGAATAGGTCAGTCGGGGAGCTGAAGAATCAGCATGTTCAGTTAGACTGGATAAAATTGAGACAGATCAGGCAGTTGGGAATCGAGGGGACGAGAACATTGGATTTTCAGAATATGAAATCCCAGATCGCCCACATTCTGAGCCAGAAATAGAGAGCCCACGTAGGAAATGCCAAGATTAGAAGTGAAACGAGCACAGGAAACACGTTTGTTTGCCGCATATTCAGGGACAGAATACGCGTCAATACAGTCAATGAACTACTGTACAGCTACACTATCGATGACAAACAGCTGGAGACAGCAACTGCAGTAATATTGTAAGTAGGCTGTTTACGTTTTCTTATTTGTAACACCACGTTGCGCTCTGTAAGAAAATCACTGGCAGTGCTGTGTGCAGTCTGAGGCTGGTTTGCATTGTTGTCTGCCATTGTAGTGTTGGGCAGCGGCAGCTGGATGCTAACAGCGCGTAGTGTTGCTCAGTTGGAGGTGAGCCGCCAGCAGTGGTGGACGTGGGGAGAGAGATGGCGGAGTTTTGAAATTTGTATGAATTGGTGTCATGAACTGATATACATATATATCATGACTATAAAGGTAAATACATTGTTTGTACTCTATTAAAATCTTTAATTTGCTAACTATACCTATCAGTAGTTATTGCCTTCCGTAGTTTGATTCTTTTAGTTAGCTGGCAGTAGTGGCGCTCGCTGTATTGCAGTAGTTCGAGTAACGAAGATTTTTCTGAGGTAAGTGATTTGTGAGAGGTATAGAATAATGTTAGTCCGGGCCATTCTTTTGTAGGGATTTTAGAAAGTCAGATTGCGTTGGGCTAAAACTATTGTGTGTCAGTTTAAGCACAGTAGTGTACAATTCCAAATGAAACGTCCCATCTGTCTGGGATCCCCATCAGGTAGGACTGACAGAGGAGATACCATATTAGTTCCTACTATATACATCTCGTGTAATGACCAAGTGGAAAAAAGTCGAGAAATTAGAGGCAATACAGAGGCTTCCCGACAATCATTCTGCCCACGAACTATTTTCGAACGGAACAGGGTTAGAAGGATCAGATAGTGGTACCGAAAGTACCCTCCGCGACACAACATCAGGTGGCTTGCCGAGTATGATGTAGATGCAGATGACGGTCGTCAAAGACAGTTTGCTGCTGTTGTGTTGAGGATTGAGAAAAGATAAGACGCATGATATTTGCGATTCCATTGGTGTGGAGCTAGGATAAAGGTCACCTTAATGATTCATACTTCTGTTTAGTTAACGTTCAGGGAAGCCGTTCCGAAACTAACAAACACATTGTGTATCGAAGCCTGTTTTCAGCCATCAGGCTAGTTGTACATGGAGAAGAACTGATTGCTCCTCTTCTCCAGCTATTTCAGAGAAGATGACAGAAGACGATGACGAAAATGAAGCTGATGCATTTATCGAAGATTATAGTGATGTCTACCAGCCTGAATTCGTATTTACTCCACAATTATTCTCTCAGAGTAAACATAGTGTTCTAGTAGGAAATTTAAATTTGCCTCAGGAATCTGCTGAACTACATGGCTCCGGTTAAAAACTAAGAATCTTCCGGGACCAGTAACACATCACTCACGGTACAGACATAGAGAGAAAGACCTAGTGGATTTATTCTCACACAGATTCCTTAGTTTACTGCAGTAACGTGAAAGATTTAATGCACTTCTATGACACTGCACTAGATCCTGCCCATTATGGACTTTTTCTAGGCTCACCAACGAGAACACGGAAGGTGTGGTACTGTATTATGGGAAATTGTATGGGCCCATTCCTGTGGCCCATTCAGTTCAACTGAAAGAGGCCTATAAGAACATGAAGATACTGTTTTCAAGTATCCCATTATGAGGAACACAAATGGCTGCTGTGTGATGACTTCAAAATTATCTGAATAGTATTAGGATCTAAAAAAATTCTTTGCTACATAAACGAATTCGAAAATTATTTGGGTGAGAGAGTTAGTCCTTAACGGAGAAATTTTTTGCCTGGAACTAGTAATATTTTGCGCGGACCGCTTGTAGAAGCGCACAAATAAATAAAATCTTGCTTCCACCACTACACACCTAATTGGGCTTGATGTAGCAGTTTTTAAAGGCTCTGCCACAGGATGGACTCTGCTTTAAGCAAATTTCAAGAGATATTTCTTTTCGTCATAGTAGATTTTTAATTTTTGATCCTCAGATAAAGGATGAAGGTTTTGACAAGACAATGAAAATGAGAGCAAAAAACGAATGGTCCGCCTTCCGATCAGTTACTGAAAACGTTCTGTAAATAACAAACATCCTAATTGCTAGTCATTTGCTGAAAACATGTAGCCAAATTTCGAGAAGATGGGATGTAATATGAGTTTGAAATTTCACTTTTCTTCACTCACTTACAGACTACTTTCCAGAAAAGTTGGAACTTTGTAGTGATGCGTAGGATAAACTTTTCCACCAAGACATCAAGGAGATGGCGAGCGAGTACCAAGGGAACCGGAACGGAACTATTGTGGCCGAATATTATTCGATGTTACAGAGGGAGAGTCACCATATACAAGGAGAAAATAGTAAAAAATTGATAAAACACTATTCCCTTAATGTTTTTAGTCAGTGTAATAATGCGTATATCGGAGCCAGAACCATGCCACAGTGGTTTGAGGAGAGTTAGTTGATGTCTCGGCGGCCAAAATCGCCTGATGTAAACCCTATTGGAAAAGTGTGGGTCGCTATTGGGCGTCATCCCTTTGTACGCCATCAGTGTCGCATTATGTACGTGAATTACGTGACCTGTGCGTAGATTCTAAGGCCGCGTACACATTAGTTTATACATTCTTTTCGTCTTTCCCTGTGTTACACAAGCGGCATGACGGAGTCAATGCCTTCGCTACGCAGTGCCGATGGTACTGTTACTGAGGTCTGTGCCGATAAGGCGGAGTTACTGAACGCAGTTTTCCGAAATTCCTTCACCAGGGATGACGAATGGAATATTCCAGAATTTTAAACACGAACAGCTGCTAGTATGAGTTTCTTAGAAGTAGATACCTTAGGGATTGCAAAGCAACTCAAATCGCATGATACGGGCAAGTCTTCAGGTCTAGATTGTATATCGATTAGGTTCATTTCAGATTACGCTGACACAATAGCTCCCTACTTAGCAATTATATACAACCACTCGCTCACCGATAGATCTGTACCTTCAGATTGGAAAATTGTGCAGGTCGCACCAGTGTTTAAGAAGGGTAGTAGGTGTAATCCATCGAACTACAGACCTATATCATTGACGTCGGTTTGCAGTAGGGCTTTGGAGCATATACTGTATTCAAACAGTATGAATCATCTCGAAGGGAACGATCTATTCATACGTAATCAGCATGGTTTCAGAAAACATCGTTCTTGTGCAACCCAGCTTGCTCTTTATTCGCATGAATTAATGGCCGCTATCGACAGGGGATCTCAAGTTGATTCCGTATTCCTAGATTTCAGGAAAGCTTTTGACACCGTTCCTCACAAGCGACTTCTAATCAAGCTGCAGACGTATGTGGTATCGTCTCAGTTGTGCGACTGATTTACGTGATTTCCGGTCAGGAAGGTCGCAGTTCGTAGTTGCAGACAGCAAATCATCGAGTAAAACTGAAGTGATAGCAGGTATCCCCCCCCGGGAACTGTCCTGGGACCTCTGCTGTTCCTGATCTATATAAAGGACCTAGGTGACAATCTGTGCAGTTCTCTTAGGTTCGCAGATGATGCTGTAATTTAACGTCTAGTAAGGTCATCAAAGACCAGTATCAGTTGCAAAGCGATTTAGTAAAGATTGCTGTATGGTGTGGCAGGTGGCAGTTGAAGCTAAATAACGAAAAGTATGAGGTGATCCACATGAGTTCCAAAACAAAACTATAACTCGATAAATAGTTCGGAGTTTTTCTTTGGTTTTCAGCTAAACATGATCCAAAGACGGTGTAAGAGAGAAAATACTAATCCAAGGTAAAAAATAGCCCAACCTCTGGCAGCACATCTTGTGTAAAAGTACACTTAATTGTAAGAACGCTACTTTGAAAGATGTGCTTCAACCACAGCTAGATTTAATAAATAATTAATATCAACACTTTTTTCTCAGACTCAAATATGGACTGGACTCTTGTATATTCACTAGATTGTAATCCCAAAAACCAACAACTTGAACTTCTGTGGCACGGATGCCATCCTACTTGATATGTAATCAAAGATAACACAATACGATATCTGTTGTATGTAAGAGAAGCTTTTGGCTGAACATATAAACTAATATAAACAGAAGGTTACAGGATGTTAAAAATCATGTTAATAGTGTAATATTTCCATACAAAATAAAATTGACATACTTTCTTATAACTCTGTAATAACTGGCTGCATTCTGGCGAGGTTTAGTAGGCTGCATGTGTATCTACGTAATTGTCAACTTTTATTATCTATAAGCTAACAAATGTGTCGGACGCTCTTTAGAACACTCATCTTGTTCGTATGTCTTGAGCCTAGCAGACTGAAGTGATTTAGGGGAGGGAACCATACAGCTAGGTCATCGAACCCATCGGAGTAGGTAAGGATGCGGAAGGATGTCGGCCGTACCGTTTCGAAGGAACCATCCCTGCATTGGCCTGAGGCGATTTAGAGAAATCGCGGAATATCGGAAGATAAAGTGTGAGTATCGTGTGCCTTTCTCTACATTTGTAAAAGTGAACGTATTTCGTTCAGTTTCTCCTCATTTCACAGCAGACAAGATAACATTGCTGTAAATCTTTGTTGATTGACAACACTCTTCTATTAAAGAACCATACACATCAATATGTTGGTCAGTTCTACCCACGCACTATAATTGATGTTTTCTCCATGGTCGTAACTGCACAACGAAGTGGACTATGCCTTTCGGTATATAGTACCAGTTCTGCTTTCACACGTACACATATCAATAATTGACCAGTCATACAGGGTGAAAATGAATTTTAGGGGCTTACTTGTACAACATTTCCGTGGAGGTACTACTACACTGACAGGAAAAGTAGGAATTTTAATAGCCATAATTATTAGTCTACAATCGACTTAAATACTGATTCAGTATTCTTCAGTACACCGTCCTCAGTCACCAGTAGACATGTCTACCTTACACCCATTTACCTTGCATAGAAAATGGTCAAACACCTCACATATTATCATGAGTAATGAAACTTTTTTTAAGGAGTGCGTATTATCTTGCTACTTCCTCATGTCTCCATCCTTATCAAAGATTATTTTCTGTATCCGCAGTCCACCATCCGACGAGTGGTGGAGGGTACTCCGTACCCCTGTCCGTCGTCTCCTTTCCTGATCCGCTAAAACACAGAGCGAGAGGAAAATGTTTGTTTATGTGCCTCCGTATGTGTGCTAATTTCTCGTAATATACCTTCACGGTCCTTGTGGGAAATATACTGTGGCGGCAGTAGAACCGATCTTCTGTAACCTTCAAATGTTGGTTCACCCAATAGGGTTCCTGGTACATAAAGACTCCTTCCCTAACGGAATTCTCATTTTAGATCCTTCACCATGTCGCTTGGGCCTGTTTACTTATGATTCTCACATTAAACAGAATTCAAGAATATTCTCTTCGTTGACTATAATGAAGGAATTTCGAGGATTAAGTTTAATAACTCCGTCTTACTGTCCCTTTTATCGGTACCTTTGGCATTTTCCCGCCAAGATACTGATTGTGTCTTTCCTATAGCATTCGTTACGTACCATCAGAATCACTCTCGAATTTATGCCAGGTTTCAAGAGAAACTTTCGTGGTGGAAACTGTTATTAGCATCTCGCATTGAAGTCTGCGCTACGTTTCGAGCTTCTGTAGAAGATCCCAAATTTTTTAGATTTTGTTTTCATTTAAATCTGGCATGCTTCTTCCGTTGTTTCCGCAACTTTGTCCCTACCCGTTTCATGTACCAAGAGGAATCAGCTCCATCAGCTACGTCGTTTGTTAACTTATTTACTGTAAATCTCTCAATTGCAGACGATACTATTTCTTTGAATTAAAGCCTCATTTGGAACGATTACAACTTGTGTTTCAAGAATGTGTCAAGAGAATATTTATCTGTTTTCTGAATACATATATTTTTCGTTTACTTTTAGGGTATTTAGTCTCTCTGCGACAGATCTGTGTCACTAGTCCTTTTATCCGTTTTGATGCTCGTTATTAGCTCAAAATAATTTGCTGCCAAGATGTCAAGTATGTTTTAACAACCGTTTACTATTCGAGTCGGCTTTTGAACTAACAGATGGAAATAATATACAGAGAATGCGTATAGCACAATTCTGCTTGATGTTTTATCCGTACCTCCGTATTAAAACACGTATTTTCGTTAAGATATATAAAGTTAACTGAAGTCACCACCAACTATAACTGTATGAGCCAGGTAGGTGTTATTATATTATTTAAGTTGGGCAGTCGCTAATAGGATCCAATTATTACTTTATGCGGGTTGCCACGAATGACATCTTATCAAATTAATTAAATTTCGGTACAAGAGTAATTAGTTCTAACAGCCACAGAGGTGCCACCATCAACTGTGTTTAGCCTCTCCTTTCACAAAACCGTAAAGTCCTTATCAAAAATTTCGTCCCACATTGCCTTCTGCGTCTATTTCACACAGAGGTGTTTGTCTGTTAGCACTGACAACTTTACGAAAACGTCGCTGCTCGCGGTCGTTAAGTGAAGGCCGACAGCCGATGTATCGTTCATGGTGATCGGTAATGGCTGCAGTTTGGAATTCCTGGCACGCTCTTGACACTGTGGATCTCGCTATACTAAATTCCCTGACGATTTGTGAATTGGAATGTCCCAAGCTTCTAACTCCATACACCAATGCATGTTTAAAGTTTATTAATTCCCATCGGACGGCTATAATCACGTCGGAAGAATTTTCCCAATCATCACTTGAGTCAAAATGACAGCTCCGCATTCACACTGCACATTCACCCCTTGTGTACGTGATACTACCGCTATCTGTATATGTGCTATCGCTTTACTATGACTTTTGTCAATCCAAGTGTATTTACAAATTAGTTACAGGAGAAGCTACATACAAATGTGTACCAGCTGACAAGCATGAGGTGCGAAGATTGAAAAGTTTGACCCATGGTACTTTGAACATGCTTGGGACGGTGAATTTGACGCTTAAAATAGCCAGAAATCGCTTAGGAGGATACAAACTTCAAATCTGAAGAAGGTAAGAAACGTCCGTTATAATAGTTTTGTAGGAAGATATAGCCTCACAAGAGAGATAGTGGTCATTATCTATATGGGTAGACAGTTAGAAGTGACTGAGAGTAATATACCGTTGTGGAACGTACACGACGATAAGATACTGAAAGAGCAAACGAAACCAAGAAATGTTACTTGACAATTGGGAGCACGAATTGGCCATCAGGACTATAGGATGTGATAAACGAGAAAAGAAAATCGGACGAGTCGCAGGAAAGGAGTTTCAAATGGTGGAACATTGTCAGCGAGAATTACGGACCAATGCAGTTGTTAGGTGACGAAAGAAAAACCAAGCTTCGCGGCCGAAAGGAAACAATCGGATCAAGGGACGGGAAGGTCATGTGGAATCGAATAACGGAATACTGCATTACTCCAGAATGTGAAGAAATGACCGTGTCGAAACAGAAGCCCTACTACCAATCATACGAAGAGAATGAATTATAAGTTATGCCGGTCGGAGTGGCCGAGCGGTTCTAGGCGCTACAGTCTGGAACCGCGCGACCGCTACGGTCGCACGTTCGAATCCTGGCTTGGGCATGGATTCGTGTGATGTCCTTAGGTTTGCTAGGTTTAAGTAGTTCTAACCTCTAGGGGACTAATGGTCTCAGAAGTTACGTCCCATAGTGCTCAGTGCCATTTGAACCACTATTACAAACGTTCATTTGTACAGATATGAAAATGGTTCAAATGGCTCTAAGCTCTATGGGACTTAACATCTGAGATCATCAGTCCCCTAGAAGTTAGAATTACTTAAACCTAACTAACCTAAGGACATCACACACGTCCATGCCCGATTCAGGATTCGAACCTGCGACTCTTCTGGTCGCGCAGTTCCAGACTGACGTGCATAGAACCGCTCTACCACACCGTTTGTTTGTGCATATCCCAATGTGTTTCATTTAAAAGGTGACAGATTGTCATTTACCGAAACTATTAGGCATATACAACCGGTATGAGAAGAACATAAAAGTCAAATTATGCACTGGTCATGGACGCACGACGGGAATTAACGAACTTTAAACGTGGGACAGTGGTTGGAGCTAGAAGCCTGGAACATTCCTTTTCGGATTTCGTCAGGGAATCTAATACATAGAGATCCACAATGTCAAGAATGTCACGAGAACACCAAATTTCATGTATTACCTCTCACCACAAAAAACGCAGTGGCCGACGCTCTTCACATAAGGACCGCGATCAGTGGCGATTGCAATAGTTGTCAGTGCTAACAGACAAGCAACATCGAGTGAAATAGACCCTGAAATCAGTGTGGGACGTCCAACAAATGCATCCGTTAGCACAAAGCGGCGAAAGTTTGCGTTTATGGCCACGACACGCCATCACTTGCCGCACCTCTCCTTGGAACGTTACCTTATCGCCTGCACCCTAGAAGACTGGAAAACCTTAGCCTGGTAGTTTGTCGGCAGTTATAATTACCACATGTGGCATCGTATTGTCGTGGATGAGATTCACTTTGTCCACATTCTGTATTTCTCGACGCCTTCGTGTGATGGCAGGCCAGAAGGCCGCTAACATCACATTCCTGAGCGATGGCTTTCTACAGATATTTTCTTTTTTTTCTTTTTTGTGACGTCCGAACGTGGATGTTTCCACACCATTCTCTGCTAGTGGGATTCCGGCGTGAAATGCAGCACTCACGTTTTATCACCAGTAACAAACAGTTCCAGGATGTCATAGCACTTCTAGGATTACCGTTCCAGATGATTCAGTGAAGACATCATTCTCTTGCCTTTCATCATGTTATCCGACGCTTAGCAGCATGAAACCTTCCCATCCATACCTTAGTATCTGTGAATGGTATAAAATGGGTATATCACCTTCGTACTAAGGGTAGCACTGCCTATTGTAGTAAATGAGACCGAGAGATAGCAAAATTGTAGGTACACGTCAATAGGCAGAAGACATACTATTGAAATAGAAGTGAATGACATAAACTTTCAATTAAATTTAAGTGAGGTTTCCTTCTATTGAATACCAAATCATCATGTTAGCATGCACAGTGATGACTTGTCTCTGGATCATTAGTTGAAGTTATTATGCCTATGATGTTCAAGTGCACGGGCTTCCTCAGGATTATATTACCATCATCAACGATCGTCGAAGTTATCAGTATCACCTGAAAGTTGGTAACGTAAGTAAAGCTTAGAACTATTCATGAAAACTTAGTAGCGCAAAGAGAGCGGATTTGAAGGTTGTTCAACAAGACAAGGAGAAACTATAGCACCTAAATATTTGTAAGAAGAATTGTAATATGTTGATTAATGGGGTCACACACAATGTGGAAAGGTCGCAAGTAACGCGATCCATAAAATGATAAATTAATGAATCCTTAACTTTGTATGATAATTTAGCAAAATTTTGTTCGGAACCTTGGACGAGGCGAATTTCGCTTATTATAAAATGCACACACATGTGATCGCATCTAGATCAGAACAACTGTGGAAATTGTCAAAGTGCAAGTGCCTGTAGTGAATTCCCCTTGTCTGGTCTGACTTGGATGGTAAATTCGATCAGCAGAAATGGGAAATTCCTTAAGAATGGTATGAGAGAAGTGGAACATTTCACACGTACTGTCTTAGAACTACAGATGTGACTCTGAAAAGAACTGCAACTCATTGAGCCAGTTATGTATAGAATATGAAGAGTTAGTGATTGCAGTAGTTCACACACAGAAAGACTACCTGCACCATACGTGGTAAATTCGCTAGAGAATATTAAATACCTAAGGCTAATGCAAGCGGAAGAGAAATGTAAGGTTTCAATTACCTCTAATTGTAAATTATGTAGGTGTAGTCTATTGAATGCCAAGAATCTACGTGTATTTGGTACCATTGATGTTTAGGATATTTAATTGATATTAACTTAAGTGAGAATTTTAGACAATTATAATTTTATGTTGACTAGTTATTACGACAGCTGGTAACGAATAGAAATTATGTAAGGAGAGAGATAAAAGGAGGAAAACTTATTACCATACTGTTGTGGAAATTACGATGTATGACCGAGAAAATTGAAATGGCCTTACAATGGAACAGGCATTGTCCTAATAATAGTATTAAATAAAAATTAATTCATTGGCTAAAAGTTAATGGACACATTCATGTGTCAATAAATGGTTGTATGTAGTTCCTGGTGTGGAAGATAATACCATATTTTATAATACATGTTCATCTCAAGCTGTTGAAGTAAATGAAATCTGGAAGTATGGTGAAAGGTAGGGTCCTGATATATTCAATTGGTCAAAGTGGTACAACAAATTATAATTGGAAAGAAGTAATACCAAATGTGGGTTTGAGCACTGATGTTGTGAGGGCCCGGAAACGAACATTGCTGCCTGACAGGTACGATTATATTTGCCTTTGAAATATGTAACATCGAATGTGTTGTTTTAAGAAAACCCGCCAAAAGAGTAGAGAAAATTTCCAAAAGCATAGGGAAGGAATATATCGAAATGCAAAGCCAAGAAAGGGTCTAAAAATGTCCCATTGCTACATATCCTAAGCACAACCTTAGTTATGATAGAAGTTGTATCTTTGCGTTATTCCGAATGTGATTGTTGCAACATTTGCATAAGAAATTATTTAATGAAATTTGAGGTGGTGACTATTGCTTTCTCTTTCTAAGAGAACGACTGTAGTGAGTTCATCAGAGAATTAGAATTACCGTTGCGAGCAGGAGGACAGATGACAAAATAGTGACGTAAGAAAGACTTCGTAGAGAAACAGATGCCTGAGTAATCCCAAGAAACTGATGATAGTGTACAAAATGTAGCTGCGTTCTTTCAGGATCATCTAAACAATCCATGTACAACTTATATAGTAGTACTGCTACTTTGTGTAGGGCCCATTAATGTATTTCTGCGGGGAGCTGTCACGACCGGCACTATTTTAGTTAAAAGTGAGAAAATAAGTGGGGCAGTTGCACTGGGCCTTCTTGGAAGGTGCCAATGGGTGTGCTGAGCACGAGGAACACGAACGGAGCAAAGACGAGTAATTGTAAACGAGAACGTCTTCCGATGCAAATTTTTAGGTTAGAGGGTTTCAGTAAACCACAGAAAGGGCGTCCGTCTAAACGGGGCCAGGTTAAAACACAGAAAGGTAGTTGCACAAACGATCGGTGTTGTAATTGTGAATTGTCATAACTGTGTTGGGAAAGAACAAGAGTTCCAAGCCCTAATAGAAAGTACTGAAGCGCAAGTAGTTATAAGTTCTAAAAGCTGGATAAAGCTGGAAATAAGTTTAACAGAATTTTTTTAAAATGATTTAACAGTGATCAGAAAGGATAGATTAAATACAGTTGTGATGGATTATTTATTGCTGTCAGAAGTTGTTTACCTTGTAGTGAAATTTAAGTAGATATTTCCTGCGAAGTAGTATGTCGGACTAAACTATTAATGGGATCGTTTTACCGACCACCCGACTCAGAACATATATTGCTGAACAATTCAATGAAAACATGAGTCCCATTTCAATAGGTACCACAATCATGCAATTATAGTCGGTGGTGACTTAAATCTATCATTGATATGCTGGAAAAATTATACATATAAAATCGGTGACAGGCATAAAACGTCATTCGAAATTGTACTGAAAATTATTTTCAAGCAGTAGTTCATGAGCCTACTCGATGCATAAATGGTTGCGAAAGCATACTTGACCTCTTAGAAGCAAATAATCCCGTACCAATTGGGAGTATCTGATTTTTTTCTTGTAGTTTGTGTAATTAGTGTAGATTTTATTTATTGCTAGCCCGTAATTGTAGGGAGAATCTCCTTTGTAATTGTAGTCTTTCATGGTTGTACACAAAACAGTTGTGGCATGCATGTCGGTTTGTACCAAGTATTTCGCAGCTGCGGATGCAATTAACTAGATATTATTTTCAGTGCTACGTTAACGTGTTCTCTTATTTTTGCCTCTTCAAATTGTGCTTTTCTGTGTTATCGTGGGAAATATTGTGACAATAATGGCGTGTGAAAAACGTAATACTAGGCTTCAAAGTAAACTGAGAAATGACAGTGTAGACGAAAGCAGTGTGTTAGCGCCACCATGTAATGAAATAACTAATGTTCAAAGTTTAATTTGATAATTGTGCATAGGGAAATGGAGCAGGCTGCAAATAATGGTGTAGGCAGTGAAACAATTAGTGAACAAGGAAGCATTATCGATCGGTCGGTCGGCAACACCTCGCCTCAGGATTCCGAAATGACAGAACACACTCTTGCAAATGCTGTAGATTCAGATTTTGCGTCCTCGCCGGTTTCTCAAATAAATCAAGACACATTTTATGCTTTTCAAAATGCGAATATTGCTGGTTAAAATGCACTGCCGAATAGCACTAAGGAACATGTTTCAGACACCAGTGCACTGTTATTACAGTTAATGCAACAAATGGGAGAAAGACTACAAAACTTAGACACAACGCTTGAACAAAATCAGAAACAAATGGGACAAAATCTTCCAACGTTAGACACAATGGAACAAAATCAGAGACAGAGACAGCAAAAGCTTCAAATGTTAGACACAAACGAAACAAAATCTTCACATGTTAGACACAATGGAACAAAAGCTTCAAACGTTAGACTCAGTGGAACATACGCTTGAACAAACACTTGAAGATTTAACTACTGAGTTGCACAAAATCGAATCGAAATGTCAAAAAGGCTTTAATGACGTTGAAACACAATTTTGTGATTATTTTCAACCTATTTTTTCGCGGCATGAAAATGCATTACAGAATCACGAATCAGCCATAAAAGAACTGCAAACTATTGTTCATGAAAATCATGAGACCTTGCAAGCCAAAATTGACTCAGTTGCATCTACCGATTCGGTTATGCAACTTGCAAAATCTCAACAAAACTTAAAGGACACAGTAGATACGATTTCAACACAAATGGACACTCTGAAATTTGATTCAGAAAAACACACTGAGGAAATAAGAGCACTATCGGAGAATGTAGCCGAACTTTCGGATCAGTTCATTAACTTATCTGCAAAGGTAGATGATGATCTGAATGACACAAAAGAGTGCGAACAAATTAGGAAATTCAAACAAAATCAGAATCAAATTAATACGCAACACCAAAGAGAAATCCGGGTAGTACAAGATCAGCTGACACAGGTAATACAAGAATTACGTATATCAGAGGACACTCGCGCTCCAACACAGGAAGAGGGACTTAGAAATACGGAAAAGCCACAAAATAATAACACAGGCCATTCCGGAAATTATTAAAGAAATTGGCAAGGTGCACCGAATTTTGAGATGGAACCGCCGACAGGACATAACAATGACCAATATGCTACCCGCCGGCACGATGATTTTGACTATAGGCTGTTCATTACTAGACGTAAATTCAAAACATTTAAGAATTCAGTCAACGACACTCATCCACAAACGTGGCTCCATCAATTCTGTCATTGTTTTCCTCCTAACTGGTCATTAGAGCACAGAATAGAATTTATGTGTGGCTACTTAGACAATGAACCAGCTATAAGAATGTGATCGGTCATTCACGATTGTCACAGTGAAGAATAATTTTATCATGCCTTCCTATCAGCATATTGGTCTCAAGCTACACAAGACCGAGTAAAACACAGCATCATTATGATGAAACATGTCGAACAATCTGAATTTTCTAGTCTTGCGAAATATTTTGAAGACATGTTACATGAGAATCAGTATCTTTCAAACCCATACAGCCCCTCAGAACTCAACCGAATTTGCTTAATTAAATTACCGGAACATTTACGACAGATTATTTTGGCAGGACGTTGCAAAGAGGACATTGAAGCTTTTCAGGGACTGTTACAAGAATTGGAAATAGACACTGACAATCGCAGAACACGAAAACAAGAGCACAACAATTACAGGTCACGAAAGTTCCTGGCAGATTAAAACTGTGTGCCCGACCGAGACACGAACTTGCGGACCTTTGCCTTTCGCGGGCAAGTGCTCTACCATCCGAGCTACCGAAGCACGACTCACGCCCGGTACTCACAGCTTTACTTCCGCCAGTACCTCGTCTCCTACCTTCCAAACTTTACAGAAGCTCTCCTGCGAACCATGCAGAACTAGCACTCCTGAAAGAAAGGATATTGCGGAGACATGGCTTAGCCACAGCCTGGGGGATGTTTCCAGAATGAGATTTTCACTCTGAAGCGGAGTGTGCGCTGATATGAAACTTCCTGGCAGATTAAAACTGTGTGCCCGACCGAGACACGAACTCGGGACCTTTGCCTTTCGCGGGCAAGTGCTCTACCATCCGAGCTACCGAACCACGACTCACGCCCGGTACTCACAGCTTTACTTCCGCCTGTACCTCGTCTCCTACCTTCCAAACTTTACAGAAGCTCTCCTGCGAACCATGCAGAGCTAGCACTCCTGAAAGAAAGGATATTGCGGAGACATGGCTTAGCCACAGCCTGGGGGATGTTCCAGAATGAGATTTTCACTCTGCAGCTGAGTGTGCGCTGATATGAAGTTTCTGAAATAGATATTATAACAGTAGTACAATGATAATTATAAGAATAAAACAATTATAACAATCAAGAATAATAATAATAATAATAATAATAATAATAATAATAATAATAATAATAATAATAATAATGACTATGTATATGAAAGTAAACATACTTTTCTTTTGTGAATGTCAGTCCCATAGTTACTTGGGAATTTTCTCGTTATGTTCTTGCAGCTTGTGAGTTATTCTCATCGAGCAAAGACATAAGAAGATAGAATAGGGTGAAAGAGATATATAAGAGGTACATAGGTTAGAGGAAGAGAAATAGAATGGTAAAATTTGAAGTTGTGATGGAGGGGAGAAAGAAAGAGATGGGAGGGGCACAACAATGGTGGTTATACCATCCCTAATTTGTAAGTTTTGAGTTCCCTCTTGAATGTTGAGTGGTTCTGGATAAGACGCAGATCACAGGGGAGCACGTTCCATAGCCGTATGGATGAGATGGTGAATGACACGGAGAAAGATTTTGTGTTATGTGAAGGTACAGCCAAGATGATAGACGTATCCGATCTGGTATTGCGATTGTGGAATGATAGTAGGTGTTTAATGTGAGAAGATAAGTATTGGGGGCACCAGTGGCTAAGAAATCGATGAAGTAAGCACATCGTGTGGAGATCGCGTGCCTTATGTGGGCGTATCCAACCTAACTGGGAGTATGAAGGACTGATATGATCATACAACCGAATATTGCACACGTATCTAACGCAAGCATTCATCACTTGCTCGAGGTATCTGGAATATTGACTATTTGTGCCATGTTGAACTACATCGCAGTAGTAAAGATTAGGCAAGATTAATGTTTGGACTAATTTTTGTTTAACATGGGTTGGAAATATTTTTCTAAATTCTTGAATTGCATGTAGGGAGGAGAGCGATTTCCGGCAAGCTGTGACTGTTTGTTCTTACCAGTTTAGGCGTTCATCCAAGTTTATTCCAAGGTCTTATACTGTTTTTGTGTATGGTAGTTGGGTACCATTGAGGAGTATTTTAGGGACTGTTTCGCGAAAGTACCAGCTGATTAACTTTGGATAAGATATAAGTATGACCTGGGATGTCTTGGGGTTTAGTTTCAGACCTAGGTTCTGTGCCCATCGAGAAACAGAGCAAAGATCTGCGTTCATCCTCCATACTGTGCCAGCAATGTTTTTGGGGCTTGCGCTTAAGTACAGTTGGATGTCGTCGGCATAAAGATGGTAGTTGCAGGAGTGAATCACTGAAGAAATATCATTAATGTATGAGAAGAGTAGTGGACTAAGGACGGAGCCTTGGGGAACTCCAGAGGGCACGCTTTTCCATGATGACTTTTCCGACCCACAAATGACTTGTTGACTTCTGTTTTTGAGGTAGCTGTCGAACCAGTGTATTGCGCTGTTTGAGAAATTCAGCTGTTTCGTTTTAATTAGTAATTTATCGAAATCAACTGTGTCAAAAGCCTTGCTAAAGTCAAACAGTGTTAGGAGAGTAGCTTCACGTCTGTCCATAGCATGTTTAATGTCATCAGTTACTTTGATTAATGCAGTTGCTGTACTATGGTGCTTTCGAAAGCCTGACTGATATTCGTCAAGAATGTTATGAGTTTTGAGGTAATCCGTCAGCTGCTCATGGACGATGTATTCTATGGCTTTAGATATGGCAGGTAGTATGCTGATCGGCATGTAGTCACCTGGTGACTTAGGGTTGTCAGTCTTGGGTATAGGCTGAATTAAACTTTGCTTCCAGTCAATAGGATATGTACTACTGACAAGAGACAGGTTGAAGATGTCTGTGATATCTGGAATAATAGAGTCTACGACGTTCTTAATCATTCCAGTGCTCACTCCATCATATCCTACTGCCTCAGAAGAGATTCTCATAATTGCCTTGTGTACTGTGCAGGTAGTGACATGTTTCAGGAAAAACTTGTCTCTCGAGAGATTGGTAATTTGTCGCTGCGTGCCAGTTTACAGCTGTTGAGAAGAAATCGTTTAATTCTTCTGCAGACGCTTGACAAACAGCGTCAGATCTTCGCTTCCCTGTACCGAAACTGCGCAGCTTTTTCCACAGTGCAGCAGGTTTTGATATGCCGCATACGACAGAGCCACCATGTCCGATTTTGGCATTCCTCACGCTTTGCTTGGTTCTGTTTTGGAGTTTCCTATGAGCTTCGTACGCCTTGGGAGTTGGGTTACGCTTGAAGGCCCTATGTGCAGCATCACGTTTATTCATTAACTGGCGTAATGCAGTGGTGAGTCACAGCGCGGGAGCTCTCTTTACCTTGCCAGTGCGTTGAGGAGCATGTTTATCATACAGTGCAATAATTTTGCGACATAATCCCCCAATTTTTCCTTCTAAAGTCGGTTCATTGCTTATATCCTGCCAAGGGATGTCTGAGCAATCCTTTTGAAGAGCGTCATGGTTAACATTTTTTAAGTTTCTGTAGGTTACCAGGTGAGATTTTTCTTTGGTAGTATGCATTGGGTAATTTAAGAATATCACGTCATGAAACAGAGAGTCCTGGAGCGGATGTCTGGTTGGCGCGGATTATTTTATCTGGTCGCTTTGTTGCTATTATATCTATAAGTGTGTGGCTTTGTGGCGTGTGATGAGTTGGGTCCAACGTTGTTAAACTCATATCATTGGAGTGGAAGAGCCGCCTTAGTTTTTCGGAAGAGGGAGATTTTAACTGTAAGTCGATGTTTGTGTTGCCCATAATGATTATGTGTTCATACTGTGTCACGAGTGAGGACAGGGCAGACTGAAAGAAGGACAAGGCACCGACGTTTGTAGGTTTATAGATTACTCCAATTAGCACTTTCTGATTTGATGTTTTTATTTCGAAAGACAAGAACTCTGCTTCTCCTTCGCCCATTGCATCCGATGTGCATAGTATAGTACATGTCAGATCAGAGCGAACATAGGCACCCACACCACCCCCGTGTCCTGTTTCACGATCTGCCCTTAGGAGAGAGTAACCAGCGATTCGGATAGCGTCGGAAGAAATTTTTGGTTTCAACCAAGTTTCAGAGACGAGGATAATGTTGGAACAGCAGCTGGCAGAACAGGTCACAGAACTCATTGAAGTGAGCCGTTAGCGACTGCGCATTCGCGTGGGCCACAAAGAGCCCGCCGCCGGAACCGGTCCGTCCCATTCTGGCTGCCTGTAGGACCGAGGGCGCTCCGTTTACCTTCTGGCTGGAAGAGGGGCAAGAGCTGGATTTCGCGGGGAAGACATATATACAGGTGTGTCCAAGGTCATAACTGACTCAAGCATCTGTGGACTAAAGGTGGAAAACACGCTGGAAGTATCGGAGAAGTGAGCGAAAAGAAAGATGGAGAGCGGCAGTAGTGGTTACGAAAAAGATAATACTAGTAGTAGTGGTAGTGACGAAGATGAAAATAACAGACATAGAAAGGCGGTTGTAAGGAGATTCCTGTTAATGGAGAATGTTAATTCCCATTTGACTGACAATATCAATGAGCACTTAAGATAGACAAATGAAGAAACAATATTTTTGTGAAACAATTGACTGATTTTAAATATGGTACTTATGGTACTTATAGAAATAACGGAGCAGTGTTTAAGCTAAAAAAATTAAAAGAAAGAATAAAAATTAACTTATATTAGACAGATTACAATTTGAGACTTTGTGTCTCTAGAGATTTCGCTCAGTATTTCAGTTCCAACATGTTTGTCACCATTTTCCTCCATCATTCGGTCTTGTTTACGATCCTGCCATCCTGGGCCCATACATTTTGGAAGGCCGAACTTTGTGATCGCAGCGTTCAAAACTTTCAGCCTTTCGCGCGTCAGGTCTTCCCTCAGGGTAACTCCATTCTTGGCGAGTTTTCTTTTCTGAGCAAACACTTCAGCTCTTTTCCGGTAAGACACAAATTTAATTATTATGGGCCTGGGTTTCATGGCACCTGGTATCATGCGCCCAACACGGTGGCTTCTGTCAAAATCTGCCACGTCAAGTATCTCACGCACAAGGCTATTGGCCAGTTCGATGGTGTTTTCGCGATAGTTTTCAGCTACCCCGAACAAGCGCAAGCTGTTCCTTCGCTGATACTGCTCAATTTCATCGATGGCAGCAGACATTTTAGCTTCTAGGTCGGCGGCTTTTTTCTCTTGTGCGGCCAGGGACTTTCTAAGAGACTGGATTTCTGTGCTGTTGCTCATGACAAACTCTTGCAGTTTGTCCATGACCGCGGCCGTCACAGAGTCCGTGATGGATTGGACGATTACGTCTAGCGTGTCTTTGCTGTATTCCACAGTTTTTACTCACAGTACAGGAAGAATCAAGGGATTTCAGTACCAATTTTGTGTTCGTGAGCATACTAAATTTTGTGGTAGACCATACGTAATTCCAGCACATTATAGGGAACGTGTTAGAACAGAAATACAAACTATGCTTCACGAGGGCATTATTGAGCCTGCAGTAAGCTCATACAACAATCCATTACATGTTGCTGATAAGAAAAATGGATCGATGAGGCTTGTCTTAGATTCGAGACAAATCAATACTACCATTATTCCTGAAACAGACAGGCCGCAAACATTACAAGAACTTCTTCAAAATTTTGATGGTGTAAATGTGTTGTCTTCCATTGATATCAGATCCAGCTTTTATCAGATCGAACTGCATCCAGAATGTAGAAAATACACAGCTTTCCTTTGTTCCGGCGCGTTTATCAGTTTCGGAAACATCCTGTTGGTTTGGACATTTCTTCGGCAGCATTCATTCGTGGGCAAATTCCATATCACCTGAATTCTTAAAACGTCACATCAACTTATATGTGGATGATATTCTAACAGCAGAAGACTCATGGGAACAACATAATCACATCCTCAACAGTTTGTTACTTATTTTTGCAGAATCTGGAATTACAGTTAACTTGGAAAAGTCTGACTTCGGTAGGTCAAAGTTGAGGTATTTGGGACATATTATTTCTTATGAAGTCATTCAGCCGGATCCTGAAAAGTTAGAATCAATCAGAGGCATTCCAGTTCCATCCACAAAAAAACAAATCCGCAGTTTTCTAGGTCTCGTGAATTTTTACCGTCGTTTTCTGAATATACAAACACTAGTTACACCAAAATTTTGTTCTCTCACTGGAAAAAATACTATTTGGAACTGGGACGAACAAACACAGTTGTGAGTCAATTCTTTGAAAGAATCGCTACTTAACGCGCCAATACTGGCTCATCCAGATCTCTCACAAGATTTTTGCCTTAGCACGGATTCTTCTAAGGCCGGTCTTGGTGCCCATTTTTTTCAAGAAGCGACAGAAAATGACATTACTGTTCAGAAAACCATTGAGTTTGCTAGCAGAGTGCTAACAAAATCTGAAAAAATTATTCCGTTACTGAATTGGAAGCTTTAGCTATCGATTGGGCATTTAAGAAATTCCGTTTCTTTCTTCTTGGCAAGCATGTAAAAGTATACAGTGATCATCGTGCATTACAATTTCTTATATCTTCAAAATTAAACCACGACAGGTTAAAACGTTGGGCATTGTTTCTGCAAGAATTCCACTTCACAATAGTCTACATTCCCGGCAAGGAGAACATTGTTGCGGACGCACTGTCACTCGCACCGGCTGGGCTTGAGGAAAGTAACACAGAAAGCTAACTAGAGAAAAATTTCAGTATTTTTTACATTCAGAAAGTCGCCTTTGAAAACTTCATCACCACATCTTTAAAGGACATTGCTAATGAACAAGATAAAGATCCGATTTGGAAAGACATCAAAAGTAAATGGCATGAAAAGACACACACACAGATTCGGCATTATTATCTGGTTAGGAACAACATACTGTTCAAACGGTGCACTGTTGATGACAAGCTATGGGTACTTTGCATTCCAGATGATTTCGTTAATAAGCTCATTTGGTACATTCATTTCAGCTATGCACATTTTGGTCCACGAAAATGATATCATATTCTTCGAACGACTTGCTATTTTAAAAATATGGAAAAGAGAATTCGAAGAGTCTTGTCTATTTGTAAACTTTGTCAAAAGGTGAAACCATCCACTGTCTCGCAACGTGCTCCATTGTTTCGTATCATTCCTTCTAAATTAAAAGAATTTGCTGCTGTTGATCTCTTGGGACCGCTTGTTAGAACATCTAATGGATTTTCGTACGTTCTAGTCACTGTTGAATTTACTTCAAAATTTTTTTCTTTCACTCCATTACGTATAGCCTCTAGACGGTCTGTATCCAACGCCTTTGTTACGTGAAGTTGGACACGTCAGTAAAGTCATTTAAGATAACAGACCACAATTCAGATCTGCTGTTTGGTCACGCATGCTTCGTAACCATAAAATCACATCTGTTTTTATTTCATTGTACTCACCACATCGTAACCCGTCTGAATGGATTATGAAAGAAAGCAATAAGCTTTGCAGACTTTAATGTCACAGAAAGCATCAGCATTGGGACAGATATTTACACTTATTTAAAAACGTGCTGAATGAAATGTCTCATGACTCCACTGCTTTACCACCTGTTCATGTACCGAAGAATAAAGAACCACCGAACAGATTCAGAGAGCTTGTACCTTTTCCGAATGCACGTAAATTTCGACACAAAGACATAATTGATTTGGCTACTAAAAATATAAGTTCTGCTGCAGACAAAAGGAGAAAATTACATGGTAAAGCAAACGCAAAGAAATTATATATTGGTCAGAAAGTTCTCATTAAAGCTCATTCATTGTCACATAAAAAGAAACACTTGAGTAACAAATTCTTTCTAGTTTACAATGGACCTTACAGAATCCAACGTATGCTACATGATAATTGTGTTGAAGTTGAAACACTGCGTACTAAGAAGAGTAAAGGTTTACACCACATTTCACATGTAAAACCGTTTATAGAAATATAATCTGCTTTTTAACTTTGTCTTTGCCATAAAACATTTCACTTCACATTTCTAGTATGCTTTGTCACACTGAGAAACTGTTAACATGCAACAATGTTTTGAAGTTAACTATCCAGTCTAGAACCTGGGGAACATTTTCAAACAGAAAATATGAATGCATTATTGTAGTGAACAGACGACACAGTTTTGTTATTCGTACATTCTTGCTTATTAGTTGCACGATTACGTAACAACTATAAGGCTTACATACTTAGAACATATACTGTTAATGAGATTTTAACTAAACATTTTGGTTTAGGTGAAAAGACATTCGTTATTCAAAGTACTTTCAGTGAGATTAAAGATGACTTAGCATTTGGTTTCTTTGATAGATACACGATTATATCACGACGATACATGAAGAGAGAAAATTTTTTGGACACTATTATATTTAAAGGATTTTGTTTCTACTGATTTGTAACGCAAATTCTTGACCTGTGAAATATTTTTATATGAGACTGTCACTGTAGCGGAAACTGCTGTCGTAAATATTTCGGTAAGCAAGTTAAGTGAGAAGCTGCACGTTATGCGTCGTGGGCACACAGCTGTACGACAGACGCCTTGAAAAAAGCCATTAGTGTGTGCCTGTCAGAGGCACAGGTGGAGAAAAAAAAAGAGGCCATTATCCTCGCTATTGGTATTCCTTTATGGAAAGCCATGTAAATACGACACCCTCAAACTTGAAAACATGATTACATTGTAGAGTCCTTAATTTATGATATTTACTGAAATGAAATGATGAGAAACGTTTCATGTGTATTGTCTTGCGAGTTGGAAGATTGTTTACTGCATTATAAAATGCCTTATGGCTAGCGAATAACGTTTCACGCCTTCCTTTGCCAATTTTGTTTAATTTCTAGTTTCTAGCTGCACTGCAACATTAGTTAAAATAAAATTTTATAGATGTACTAATATAAATATTTTCTGTCTACGGATCCAGTACATAATAATAAAGTGATATACTTCCAAAAATGAGGGAGCACAAAAAGACATTTCCCTTCACAGGAAGTGCATACATAACTTTCTTTTCCAGTTCTTGGTAATTTATTTCATAGAATAAGTTTTTGTGGTACACCACTTTAATTACATAGACCTTAAGATGTGAATATACATTTCCCTTATCTGCATTGTTGTCTTTAATGTAATATTTTTTCTGTCTGAGCTTTGTCATGTTTAGATATAAGTTATTGGATTCGCTGCTGCTGTTTGCCAGGCATAGTGTTACTAAATTTACTTTGTATTACTCCATTAAGACGGTTTTACTACCGATTCATTTTCCTGTTTGCTGCACAGTGCCTTATTTTAGTTGTAATATTGCAATTGCTTTGGCAATTTAAATTTTTTTTGTCATCGCTGTTTGTGTTAATTGTTTTGTGCTGCCGCATTGCCTCTTCCCTTAGTTAAGCATCTGAGCTCAGTTGATTTAAGTTAGCTTAAGAGGGGTTAGACTATATAAGAGAATGAGTTGCGATGAATTGGAAGGAATGCATTGAGAAGCTATAAGAAAATGGTATGGCCAAAAAAGTATTTTGAAAGAGGATAGGAACAAAAAAATTAGGGTTTAGGGACAACAGATTTAGATAGGATTTTCTTGGAAATAAATGCTGAGGTAAGATAATGGAAAATAAATAATGACATAAGAAAAATTTGAACATATAAATACAAAATGCATCCTTGGATAGAATTTTTTTGGTGGAAACAAATGTTGAAATAAGATGAAAGATCTATGGAATGAAGTTTTGGGTTGGACTATAGTACCAAATGTTACACTGAAAACAAATCCTGTTCTTTCCTTGTATTATCCCACTATGTGTTTGTGTACCATTGTGTATTTATGTTCTTCTGGTCTTTATATATTTATCTGATAAGACTTATATTGCAGAATTTTTCTAATACTCAGCTACATGAACTATGATGAGAAATACTGTTATCCTCAAATATAATTTGCATTAATAACATGTTATGTACTTTGTAAAGATGTTAGATATTATTAATTCTGTTCTGTTTTAACTCTCATGTGTGAAGTTTATGTTTCAAAAGTTATTCTGATCTTTATGTATGTACTTGTTTCATAATTTTTGTAACACTGATGTGCATGTTTATTTCTATCCTTTTGTAAAGCCTGCTTTACTACCAAAGTTATCTGTACTATTATGTTCTTTAATGATATATTTTGTACCTTTGTTATTGTGTTTTTATGTTATAAAATTGTAATTGACACCAGTTCATCAAATTAAGTAACTTGTAAGTTACATTTCACTGCAAACGTTTCTGTTGGCCATAGTATATGGACAATATGTGAGAAGTAGGGACTGATAGTGTTTGCATGTGTGTTAATAATTCAGCAAAGGACTGGTTAACAGCATTGCTCATTCTAAGGACATTTCCAAAAAAATTGTGAGTTCACAAGTGGTGGTTTATGGACTTGCTATATTGTCCACAAGACTGTTAGATGGTGATTGTGCACCTGCACAGTCGCAGCAGATGGCTTCTGGCCATCTCTACAAGGACTGAAGTGGGTATTCACCTTCGATGGCTCACCAATACCATTATTTCTACAAGGACTGCAGTAGGTCTGAACCTCTGGTGGCCCACCAATACCATAATCTCCACTAGTAGTACAGTGGGTCTGCTCTGTGATGACCAACATTCCAATATTCTTCAAAACTTAGACTAACTCTGCTCTGGGTTTGCTCTGTTGTGGCTCATTACCCATCTGCATGTCTTTCCGTTGGAAGGACAACACAACTTCTTCAAGACTGCATGAAAATCCACTACTTCTGTGCATTTTCTTTTACTGCTCAGACATTGAGCAAAAACACTGTTATTTTACTGCAATGAACGATCACGACTGTCTTTATGGACTGTGAGAAAATGTTAGCTTTTGACCAACATTGTTTCGATAAGTGTGTGCATTTCATTACTTTGTTATGGTAATTATGAATTTTTTTCTAATCTGTATTGGCCACTGCCCCAAACAATTTGTAAAATTTTTTTGTGGGGAGCATGGGGGCTATGTAAGTAGGCTGCATAGGTTTTTTATTGGTAACGCCACATAGCGCTCTGTATGAAAAATCACTGGCTGTGCTGTGTGCAGTCAGTGGCTGGTTGGCATTGTTGTAATACTCGCCATTGTAGTGTTGGGCAGCTGGATGTTAACAGCGCGTAGCGTTGCGCAGTTGGATGTGAGCCGCCAGCAGTGGTGGACGTGGGGAGAGAGATGGCGGACTTTTGAAATTTGTAAGACTGGATGTCATGAACTGCACATTATTGTATAATTGTTCTAAGGGGGCGTTTCAAAGCAGCTTATATCACTTAATAAAGGAAAGACTCCTATCCAGATTGTATATCAGTCAGGTTCCTTTCAGATTACGGTGATACAATAGCTCCATATATAGCTGTTATATACATCTGCTCGCTCAGAGAATGTTTCGTACCTAAAGAATGGAAAATTGTTCAAGTCACACCAATACGCAAAAGGGAAATAGGAGTAATCCGCTGAATCACAGGCCCATATAACTAACATCAATTTGCAAGAGGATTTAGGAACATGTAATGTATTGGAACATTGTGAAGTACCTCGAAGAAAACGAATTATTGACACGTAGAATGGATTCAGAAAACAGCGTTCTTGTGAAACAAAGTAAGATTGGTTCCATATTTTTAGGTTTCCAGATCGCTTTCGCCGCCGTTCCTCACAAGCGTCTTCTAACCAAATTGTGTGCCTACTGAATATCGCTACAGTTGTGCGACTGGATACGTGATTTCTTGTCAGAAACATCACAGTTCGTAGTAGTACACGGAAAGTCGTCTAGTAAAACAGAATAAATATGCGGCGTGAGAATACAGGTCCAATGTGACCGACACCACTGAAAACGGGCCTGTTGATGTACAGAGGTCAATGGCTGTTGGCCCAAGGGTCGGCGTGAGCTGAGCCCCCTTTCTGTGAGCCACCCATTACTGGCCCTTGTGGTCACTGAAGCACCGGTTGCACGTCGGATCCATGATAACGATGACAGGGGCGCTCTGATTGCCTCTCTGCTTGCTTGGGCCTCACGTTCTGTTGTCTCTCCAGGTCGAGTGCTTCCTTCTTGATTCTGTGTTCTCCATGGCTCCCCATTCCTATCAACATCGAAATTTAGTGGCATCGCTGCTCTTCAAATGTCGAGTGATTCTGTGATTACTCGAACCATCTTCTTTGAGCCCAACTACTCCTACTCCCCCAAATGCTGATACATTACCCACCTGTCTGTGAGCCATGTTTTCTGTCCAACTGAGTAGCGGAATGATATTCAGAAAGACTTCCTATCCTGGTGTCCATATATTCCCTATTTACTATTTTTGTCTTTGCCTACTGCTCTTTAAAGTCACAGATTCATCCATCGGCTGCCAACTGCGAATGTTTTGCATCTTTACTCCATACCTTTAGGAGTAGCAGTTTGTGACCAATTCATTCTCAGCTCCCACAGTCGCTGTTGTCTTATGGAGGTCGCAACGTTAAACTGGCCTTCAAAATCTACGAACCAAGTTTTCATCTTCTCTCGGTCTCTATATGCAAACTAGTAGTAATGATTATAAAGAATTCACCTCGTTTGTAGAAACCGGATGTTAACCTAGTTTTCGGCGCGGGTAACCACTCCTACTAATGCCACGAGCTGCCTAAACAGGCGGAAAGCCCAAAATGGCAAAATACTAGCATAATATGTAAAATAAACGGTACGTGTCTACAATGTCTATAGCTGTACTACGTTCAAACGTCAGAAGGGTGATTCATCACCCCAGCAAACTTTCGGTTAACCGCGTGTGAAGGAAGCACGTTTCTGACGTTTGAGCTAGGTACAACTATTGACATGGTACACACATACCGTTTATTTTACATTTAATGCGAGTATTTTGCCATTTTGTGCGTTCTATATTAATGTTGGACCATGCCCTATTATGGTTTAGTGTGTTCCAAAGAAGGCGTGGTTATCTGCTCCGAAACCAAGGTCAACATCCGGTTTGTATTTGCAATCGAGGCGGATTCTTTATAATCATTAAATTTTTCACGATTACTGACGCACTGCAATGTCAAAAGTTCTCAAACTATTAGTCTTACAGAAAAATGAACAGGACCTGTTTGTAGGAAACTTCATGTAGTTAAATTCTGTACCGGAATTCGTTTTGCATTGAGTCTCAATTTGCAGGTTATTCAAGAAATATTAACAATCGTGACCTTCAAATGCCACTCAAAACCTCCACTCATTCCTCACTATTCAGATTTCTATTATGTTGCTTACGGTACTCCTACCGCTGCATAAGGTTCTCATACGACGCTAATTATTTATAAAACTCGACTTTTTCTGGTCTTCATTGACTGGCCATATTACGCTACTGGCTTTGTCGGGCACTACCAGATTGATAAATTAACGTCTGTGTAGATTTTAGCTAGGAAGTTAGCGAATTTTAGGAATATAAAATGGACAATTATATCGTTGTATTCGTCATGCTTTCTGAATATTAAACTACTGTGTTTGTAAAGATTATGTTTGGATCGAACAGTAAATGTATTTAGTTTAAGTTAAAAGTTTATAAGAGTGGTTTGAATTTCATTACCCACACAGGCACGATTAAACTAATAATGTTAACGAAATAGAGGACGATTTTCGGGGCGCAATAGCCCAATCAATGGGGGCCAAGAAAAGGTCGAATATTAATAATAGTTGGCATAGTTGGAAATGTGTTTACAGTGGTAGGAGGGTGAGCCAGGAACAATATACAAGAAATCCTGAGTGGAGACATGAGTGTGGGGGTGGAGGGGAATTTGAATATCACTTTTTTATGTTTTTGTTGAATATCGGAATCCGTGCCCTCTAGAGGAAATGTATCCCAGTACAAAATTTAATCATACGAAGTTTCCTTCAAAAAACGTCCTGTTCACTGTTTCTGTTGGCGTAATAGATTGTGCGTAGCAAGAGAGGGATATGAAAATTTTGTGCGTCGATTTTGAATCTAAGATATAGCGGATTTCATAAAATGGCAGCGTTAAGTTTAAGGCGAGCGTAACAAACCTACATATGCATCATAAATTATGTCCATTAGGATGCACGTTATGGGAATTCTTATAATAAGTATATCAGAAATAACTGTAACATAGTGGGGAACAACTGCAGCTATAGGAAAAAAGAAGAATTTACTTTTTTTAAAGAATGACAAGTATCAATTATAGGTTTAAATTAAAGAACGTGGCGACGATAAAATTGAGAGAAAAAGAGCAAGTGGCAGAATATAATGATTATGGTGGAGAGTGGGTTGGTGTTTGGCCCGAGTGACTGAGAAACGAGAAGAAAGGGAAGAAAAAGTGGTAGACGTTATAAGCACTCGCTTACTGTTCCACAGCGCGAACTGTTCACTTTTGTTACATATTCGGAAAAATTTTATTTAGTGGACAAAACGAAAAACTTAATTTTTTATTGAATTATGTGCTGACAAGGTGGCTAGCAGCAACAAAGAAGGAGCTAGCAAATGATTTTGTTTTAAGGATAGGCACAACTCGACAATCGCTGACTGAGCCCTTGTATTACGATTACGATGAGGTGATAGACGTCGGATCTCTCATACAAGAGGACGGTTGTCCTGCTGGTGGGTGCCACCGAGTTGGTGGGTTCTACGACAGTGAGAAAAACAATTAGAGGCACTTCTTTACTTAACTTCAAGGAAGTCAAGAGCAATATCGCACACAAATAAATAACGTTTAATGAGGAGCCAAAGATTTTCGAGGTAACGCTATGTTCTCAGCGCCAGTCTGCAATAATCTCTGGAACAAGACAAAATCATACACATTAAATTTAGAGCCCTGTCGAGGATGGACACATCGCTGCCGATAACAAAGCTGTTTAATCGGTGTTCTATGTCGACGTCCATGCTAGAGGTCTTCCAGCGATTAGTCGTTGTCTGCTGGCAATGGTACGATGAGAGGAAGAGGTCTTGAAGTTTGCCCTCACATGTGAGAAGTGCGTAAAAATGAATTAGTTGCTTGAAAGTCCTGATGAAGGTTTCGGCTTCTCCTTTCGAATGAGGGTGGAACCCTGTGCTAGTCATTTTGCTGATGCCATTAGCATCAGAAAACTGCTGAAATTCTGCCGATGTGATGTACGGTTCAGTGTCCGATACCACCACTTGGGGCAAGCCTTTGAACCAAAAGACTGACGTCAGAACCTCGTGCACGCAGGGGAACACGGAAGATAGTGCAGCCTTTGTCGTAATGCGGAAGTGGAGGGATTTATCTAACGTCTAAAAGGACACGATGATTGGCTTTCGGGCAAAGTGCGGAGGCGTTTCCGAAACGGCAGCAGTTTTGTTATCTGTTCGTCTGTGAGTGGCAAAGTGGAGCTACACAAAACTGGCGTTGAAGCACCTGTGCTGCGCCAGAGCCCATGGACGACTGGGGTTAATGACAGCAGCAGACACGTGTACGGGCGAACAGACATGTAGCTGTTCAGCAACTGACCATCCAGATGAACTGAGGGGCTACCAATAGTTTCTCCTCAACGACAGTTGTGGTAATCTAATTGCTTATGGGCTTCCACAGTAGGCGACTGGTCCATGTACGTAACCTGACTGCTCTTCAACATGCCAAAGCACACCTGGACTTCCACTGAGTGGAGACAGTTGGCATTTCAGATGAATTACGTTTTATGTTCCATCAGATGGTTCAAATGGTTCAAATGGCTCTGAGCAATATGGGACTTAACAACTGTGGTCATCAGTCCCCTAGCACTTAGAACTACTTAAACCTAGGTAATCTAAGGACATCACACACATCCATGCCCGAGGCAGGATTCGTACCTGCGGCCGTAGCAGTCGATGAAACGAAATCAGTAGTTTGTGTAACCTGAAAGTGAGTAATTTCTGGTCGGTTACTAAAAATACCTGGGACTTCTTCACCCGTACTTGAAGTCGTTGTTTTTGGAACACTGAAGAAAGATCGATTTTCATATGAGTGATATTCATTGACACATTGTCAACGTGTTTTAAGAAAATCTGTTCTTGTGAAACGCAACTATCTCTTCATTCGCAAGCAATAATGAGTGCTGTCGACGAGCGATCTCAAATTGATTTCATATTTTTAGGCTTCAAGAAGGCTCTGTTCCTCCCAAAAGGGTTCTAATCAATTGCGTGTCTATGAAGTATCACTTCAGTTACGTGACTGGACTCGTGGGTTCCTGTCAAATAGGTCACAGTTCGTAGTAATCTACAGAAAATCATCGAGTAAAAGAGAACTATTCCAATTCAATCTCGTTCTTTTTCTTCAGAAAAGTGTTCTTCACAAACGATTGTGGTAACTCTTTGAAGAAAACACGTCCACTTTCAATAAAACGGAACTATTATCTGGCTTTCCCAAAAGAAGTGTTATAGTCTCTCTGCCCTCCCTAACCTATGTAACATTTTATTAGGCAATCTTTGTAGCTCTGTTGGACTGTTTGTAGAAGAAGCTATCGTTTGGCCTCCAGTGAAGTCATCAGAATATCCAAACCATTTCCAAAATAGACACTGTATCTGTATTGCTCAAAAAGTGACAATGGTCTCAGAATAGATAAACTATAAGGTCACCCAAATGAGCAAGTAAAGAAAGCCATTAAATTTCGGTTACACCTGAAATTACACAAATTTAAAAGCTGCCAGTTGAACTAAGTATCTGTGAATTACTGTTGAGGCCTTTTTAAATTTGAAAGACCAGATAGGTCTTCCCTATAGGGAAGACATCACATGGCCTGCACTTAACCAAGATTTAGAAGTACAACATTTCTACTAAAGGGACTGCTTACAGTACCCTTTTACATCCTTTGAAAGTCATTAAACGAATGTCGATTTCACTGCGACGAGATGTTCTCACGAAATTTCAGTCACCAATATTTTCCCTTAATGTGAAAGTATTTTACTGTCGCCTACCTACATAGGGAGAAATAACCATCTTAATAATGTATGAGAAATCAGAGTAACTACAGAAGTACGTGTATGTAAACGTTTATTTTTCTCACGCGCTGCACCAATTTCATGTGCATCAAATACTTCGGCGAACTCAAGCAGTGTCGTTATTGTAGCCGCTTGTTTGCCAGTGGCATATTTTAGGTTTCCATGGTGCCGTGATAATTCAATTTTCTGTTGTGAATGATGAATTTACTGATGTTATTGCGTTGTATGACACATATTAAAACTACAAAACAATTCCTTTGCGCAGGAGCCATCTCTGCACAGGCGGTATGTCCCGAGGAGTGCCTAGGGCAAGCAGGAGGGCCTGCGGTTGCAGAGGACAATCTGCACTCTGGTTTGTATATTAGCACTACATATGTCTGAAAAATACTGAAAGAAATATTTTTTTAATTAGTTGAGTATTCCCAAAATTATGTGATTTTTATGCTCATATTCTTTTCAGTTCTTCATTGCTACTTTTATACAATTAATAAGTACTGAAATTTGTTGGTGCTTGTGTTAGTTTAAAATAATTACTGCTAAGTTTTAAATATATTGTCAAGGTCTTATTTTTAGGATGAAAAATTACATATGTTACTTTGCTTTTAATCAGCGATTTTATTTTTAAGCGATGAATTTATGTCAATCCTTACGGTTTGAGCCCGACTGTTAATTAAATAAAATTTGCAGCACCTCAGAAACCTAAGGAAGTGTCCTAGAAAAAAATGTTGACACTAACTTGTGAAACTATATTTGCAAGAAAGTAAAATTCTGACATCAAAGAATACCAAACAGTAATACAGACAACACACTTCAGTTCATTATCATATAGTTGGTAATTATTAGTGTCCGCAAATCGGTTTAAGCTGTTTCGAACAAACACAGCTGCCTTGTGGTATTGTTTATAACATGGGTTAAATGGTTAGCACAGTTAGCAATTAACACTATCAATAGCCGAATAAGTTGCACGCTTAACAGATATTACCTGAGCCCGGTTTGTGGTAATCGTTGCTATGATATAGAAGATACACTAGTGGAAACACACCGAACTACAACCAAACTAACTCTTAACGTGTCCGCCTCTTAAAAGTAAGGCCGTTTGACGTAAGATATCACTTAAACTTTCGTACAAAAACCCTCTTACCCAAAGACGGCACTAACATTACCTTATCCAGCTGAACCGCAGTGATCAAAATACACTCCTGGAAATTGAAATAAGAACACCGTGAATTCATTGTCCCAGGAAGAGGAAACTTTATTGACACATTCCTGGGGTCAGATACATCACATGATCACACTGACAGAACCACAGGCACATAGACACAGGCAACAGAGCATGCTCAATGTCGGCACTAGTACAATGTATATCCACCTTTCGCAGCAATGCAGGCTGCTATTCTCCCATGGAGACGATCGTAGAGATGCTGGATGTAGTCCTGTGGAACGGCTTGCCATGCCATTTCCACCTGGCGCCTCAGTTGGACCAGCGTTCGTGCTGGACGTGCAGACCGCGTGAGACGACGCTTCATCCAGTCCCAAACATGCTCAATGGGGGACAGATCCGGAGATCTTGCTGGCCAGGGTACTTGACTTACACCTTCTAGAGCACGTTGGGTGGCACGGGATACATGCGGACGTGCATTGTCCTGTTGGAACAGCAAGTTCCCTTGCCGGTCTAGGAATGGTAGAACGATGGGTTCGATGACGGTTTGGATGTACCGTGCACTATTCATTGTCCCCTCAACGATCACCAGAGGTGTACAGCCAGTGTAGGAGATCGCTCCCCACACCATGATGCCGGGTGTTGGCCCTGTGTGCCTCGGTCCTATGCAGTCCTGATTGTGGCGCTCACCTGCACGGCGCCAAACACGCATACGACCATCATTGGCACCAAGGCAGAAGCGACTCTCATCGCTGAAGACGACACGTCTCCATTCGTCCCTCCATTCACGCCTGTCGCGACACCACTGGAGGCGGGCTGCACGATGTTGGGGCGTGAGCGGAAGACGGCCTAACGGTGTGCGGGACCGTAGCCCAGCTTCATGGAGACGGTTGCGAATGGTCCTCGCCGATACCCCAGGAGCAACAGTGTCCCTAATTTGCTGGGAAGTGACGGTGCGGTCCCCTACGGCACTGCGTAGGAACCTACGGTCTTGGCGTGCATCCGTGCGTCGCTGCGGTCCGGTTCCAGGTCGACGGGCACGTGCACCTTCCGCCGACCACTGGCTACAACATCGATGTACTGTGGAGACCTCACGCCCCACGTGTTGAGCAATTTGGCGGTATGTCCACCTGGCCTCCCGCATGCCCACTATATGCCCTCGCTCAAAGTCCGTCAACTACACATACGGTTCACGTCCACGCTGTCGCGGCATGCTACCAGTGTTAAAGACTGCGATGGAGCTCCGTATGCCACGGCAAACTGGCTGACACTGACGGCGGCGGTGCATAAATGCTGCGCAGCTAGCGCCATTCGACGGCCAACACCGCGGTTCCTGGTGTGTCCGCTGTGCCGTGCGTGTGATCATTGCTTCTACAGCCCTCTCGCATTGTCCGGAGCAAGTATGGTGGGTCTGACACACCGGTGTCAATGTGTTCTTTTTTCCATTTCCAGGAGTGTACGTTTTTCTTACTGCCACACTTCAGTATTTCACACTAAAGAACGTGCTATGCGAAAACGCAATGCAGTTCTTATCGTACTCTTGCCAACAAAAGGCAACACTTAAAAACGCACGCACTTAACGGCGTTTAGAAAACTTCATAAAACTCATACAGCGAAACTCAGTGCTCGCTCGGACATGGATATCATGAATTCGAGTTCTCGGTGAATCCAAACAGATACAAACTTGATCCAGTGACAATATAAGTAACTATGGTGGAGCTGATTACAATTAGTACATCGCTACGTGGGGTAGCAGTGCTGTCTTCGGCGCTTTGTGGCACGGTTGGCGCGACTCTCTCCGTCGGAGGTTCGAATCCTCCCTTGGGAATGGATGTATGTGTAGTCCTTAGCGTAAGTTATTTTAAATAATATTCAGTGGTGTGTAAGCCTAGGAGCCGATAACGTCAGTAGTTTGGTCATATAGGAACTTACCACAAATTTTCTAAAATTAGTACATCCTTGCTCGGTCGCGGTTCCTTAACTGTTTAAACAGAACCCTTTTCCGCCAGAATGATAAGCGTAATTGATTCCCCGTCAGTACACTCTCTGAACTAATCGTGCAATCCCTGATATAGTCTATCAGTGCAAGCTATCAGGCAGATTCCGCAATTCCAGAAATTTCAGTAGACAATTGATTGTACAAAACACCGGACAGACAAATTAATGATAACTGCTACTCAGGGCAATTTGCATGCAGAAAAGAAACGTAAACGTCCCGAACCACAATTACACCTCATCGCAGTAACATTGTAAGCTAATCACAACGCAGTTCCCAGGACATGATACCTTAATTGACGGAAACGCACCGACGCTCACACAACTCACAGCAAAAAATGTACATTTCGGCGTGAGGTTGCCTGCACCAGAAACGAACACTAAAGTAGAACTGGGAGAATGTAGCTGATTGTAGCTTCTGCTTTCAGCATCCGTAAGTGGATTACCACCCCATAGGGTAGCTGAAAGAAACGATTGAAAACACTTTTACTTGCAGGAAACTACTCAGCAGTAACTAACTAAACTTTACTGCACAGGACGCGATGGAAGGGACCTGCCCCGTCAAAGTCTACGAGCGCCACATCCCACCTCAGCGGCCAGAGCAAGTGTCAAGCCGACGATACCCATAGAAACCCACGTTACCGAAGTGTATAATCCAGCGTTTTGGTATTATCTGGTAATTAGTTTATCACTAAGTGCATGTGGGTTTTTGTTTTTAGGAGTAGTCTGAACTTTACTTCTTACCCATTGGAGGCGTTGTGTCCCAAACTCGAAGGAAAATTTAAATAGCCTGACGGAAAAAATGTCACAACGCAAAGAATAATTAATGTAAAGGAATAAAGTTCCTCGAATACGCTTGTCTAGGTTATTGACAGGGCAAGATCACAGGTTAATGTCAGCGCGAGATGATCCATTGAAAATGTGAAGTGCTGGTACTTTAATAACCGAGGTATCTGCCTGCCGTCTGGAATATGTTTGAATATGGTATGCCTAACAGTGTCCATACCTGTTGCTTGAGAAGGGATTCTCATTACGGCTTTTCTTATTTCACGTGCTGTAACGTGGTTTAGGTAGTAAGCATAATGGTCATGTAGCCTCAATTTTCCTTCAGAATGTAGTTCTTCTTAGCATTTGTGCTGATTAAAGCTGAAATAACTCGTTCACTTTGTCAACTGGCTTTTTCCGTCCTTCACCTTAGCTACGGAGATTCTTTCACGTAATCTAAGAGCTCGTACATTGCCACGTAAGGTATGCCATATTTTTGCATTGCAGACTGATTGCTTTCCCCGGTTGAGCAGTTTCCTGTATCCTTCGTAGGACCAGCTAGCATCACACCTGTGGATGAATATTTGACATAAGTGAAAGTTTTGGATTATTCGTATATGAGCCATGAACTTATGAATAAGTTTCTGGATCTTTGCTCAGTTGTTGGTTCACTGATTACTTGATGTTACAGCGTTTTTAAGCTCTACGCACCAGAGATCCACGGTCGATATGATTAATGTTCCTATTAGCTGCGTCAAACAATCAAAGTTTTGGTGACTGTGAGGAGTAAATCACGGAATCTGCAACATACACTGCCATGGCTGCAGCTCTAGTTTTACCAATAACTAATACACTGTTACTCTTTTTCAGTGTTTTTACGTGTATACGAATGTGACGTCGCGTAGTGAGGTGGGTGGGGTGTATTGGCAGATTCGTCATCTTGTTGCCACTAACCAATTTTTTACGATATTGTAATACACCCACTGAAAGAGTAGCGGCGACTAACACGCTCACGTCGTTTCTTAAATTTCGTTGTAGTAGCACAGAACACTTCAGAGTTGACCGTTACATCATGAGGGAATACTTCAAATAGGACAACATCTTCAGTGTCCTAGAAGACCGTCGTCCTAACTCGCCTTGAATGAGAGTGTCCGCTCGTTGAAACGTTTGCAAGAGTCGCAGCTGCGTGAGGCCTCCCGTCACGCGGGACACCGGACAGGTCTGAGCGACCCTCCAGCGCTAATCACCGACGTCTCGCCCCACGACACATCGTGCTTTTTTCAACTACTAGGTCTCCGTCGACATTCCAGGCACCTACGAATTTCTATGAAGCTCTGGTTTTCCGCTGAAAAGAACATAATGACAGCTTTCTGCTTGGAATGCACCTTAGTGACAGATCCTAATTTGATGGTCATGTAAAGAGACACAGCCAATCCGAACCTAATGAAACTACAGGGACTGAAGCGGTAATATACAACGATGTTCCAAAACAAATTTCACACTTTCCGACCTAAACTGGCCGAGAAAAGCAACGTGTTGCATTACTTATTGAAAGCCCCTCGCAAATACGTTCATACTGTGGGTTCTTTTATTGATTTCACAGTTACATTACATTAGAATGCATTTCACGTATCTATGCCCACATGTAAAATTCAGTTTGCTCTTTTCTCAAAAGATATACTGCTAACCATGGTTGAAGGGTAAAAAGCGCATTGATAGTCATAGATTTCCGAGAAACGTTTGACATAGCGCCCCAGTGCAGGTTGTTCACAAAGGTGCGAGAAGAGGGATTATACGGCCGTTTTGGCCGAGCGGTTCTAGGCGCTTCAGTCTGAAACAGCGCGACGCCTACGGTCGCAGGTTCGAATCTAGTGTCAGGAATGGATGTGTGTAGTGTCCTTAGGTTAGTTAGGTTTAAATAGTTCTAAGATCTAGGGGACTGATGACATCAGACGTTTAGTCCCATAGTGCTCAGAGCCACTTGAGCCAATACGGATTATGTTTCTAGATATGTGGGTGGCTTCAATACTATTTAAGTAATACAACCCAGTACGTTTTCCCTGTCGGCGAAGGTTTATCAGAGATAAGTGCATTATTAGGAATGTCTCTGGGGAGCATGATTTTACTGCTTTTATTCTCTATATACGTAAGTGATAGGAAAGGCTATAGAGATTTACGTCTTTCTGCTGATGATGCTCTAATGTACGGGAAGGTGTCGACGTTGGCTCGCTGTAGGACGACACAAGATGACCCAAACAGAATTTCTAGTTTGTGTAATGAGTTGCAAAGTGCTATAAATTTAGAAAGATGTAAGATAATGTGATGGAGTAGGAAAAAAACAATTCCTTTAACTTTAGAATACAGGGTTAGTCGTGTGCTGCATGACACAGACTCATCGATTCAACATCTAGGCGAAAATTTGTAAAACAATATGGAACGGTACGATCAGGTCAGGTTTTTAGGAAGAAAGGCGAATGATCGACTGCGGTTTATTAGAAGGATTTTAGGTAAATATAGCTCATTTATAACGGAGGCGGAATACAGAACGCTAGTGCGAGCCTTTCTTATGTACTGCTCATGTGTATGGGATACCCAATAGGTCGGGTTAAAGGAAAACATCGCAATAATTCAGATTCGTTTTGTTAGATTTGTTACCGGTTGGTTCGATCAGCAGGCAAATATACTTTGTGGACTCAAATGAGAACCTTGGAGGGCAGACAGCGCACTTCTCTCGAGGCACCATAACAGATATTTAGTCAACTCTGTTTTAAGGCTGACAGCAGAACTATTCTATTGCCCCCATCGTACGTTTCGCGCAAAGACCACGAAAATGAGACTACAGAAACTGGGTCTCGTCCGGAGGCTTGTAGACCGTAGTTTTGCCCTCGCTCTATTTGCGAGTGCAACAGGGAAAGAAATGACTAGAAGTGATGATGTGTAAAAGAATATGCGGCTGAACCTTTACGGTGAAATAATTCTCAAGACTTATTTTACTTAAACGACTCAGTAAGTGCATATGCTGAAGTGAAACCTGAGGAACATTTCTCGCAGAAATGGGCTATCGCTGTATGGGCTTCATAAAATGGCTATAGTATCTTTTCTTCAAAAAAATCTAGTAGTCACGAAAATTACAGCGATTATAGCGATGTTTGAAATGCGCACGTGAAACTCTCTTGAATCGATCTTGGTCCATGCTAAAAAGTATGGAAATCACGACAGGAATGACTCGGAAAAAAACATTATCTTATAATATGTTATGTATAAAGTGTATCACTAAGATCATGTATCAGTCTCTAGTTACTTCCTCGTATTCACAATAAAGTGAATGTAATCGCAATTGGAAGGCTATTTATAAAGGAATCCTGGAACAATACCTATGTAACTCTTGACTTCATTTCATTATAGTATATGCAGGCACAACATCTAGTTGTGTCAAAAAATGATGCCCAGGAGACGTAACAGCACCGCAGCTCCTACTGAAAGCCTGAACAAAACTCAGTTACATTCATATAAATTTTAGTGCATTGTGAAGACTATAACAGTCTTAGACGCTTCTGCAAACGAAGCCTTGTTATGGTATAGTGTAATAAATATCTCGGACTTATCGTAGCACGAAAACAAGAATGGAAGTCTCGTAGTGAAATAGACTGGAGGATAGCTTTGTAGCCAGCCGCGGTGGCCGTGCGGTTCTGGCGCTGCAGTCCGGAACCGCGGGGCTGCTACGGTCGTAGGTTCGAATCCTGCCTCGGGTGTGGGTGTGTGTGATGTCCTTCCTCTTTAATCAGCTGCTGACCAAACCCGCGTCATCTTTTCAGAACTAAAAATATGAGTCAATATAATGATGATACATAGTCTAATTATTCCTTCACGTAACAACTAACCGATAATGGCTAAAGTTGTTTTATCCGTGAGGCCAAGAGTCGTTAAGACTGTTACCTTTTCTTCGCTCCCAAGTCATCAGTGGGAACTTCAGGAAAGAAATCCAGTAAGTATTTGGCCTTCTCGGTTGACAAGTGATCGATCTCGAAGTCTTCCTCCGCCCCCCCCCCCCCCCCACCCCAACCAAATTACCAGTGGTACCGTACGCACACAAAATTTACATGTTTGTGATTTGTAAAGCTACCCTCTGCCTCGAATGTTTTATCAAATAACTGCCCAAAGTTTGCGATACTGCTAAATGACTTCCCCCCTCTCACGCGTAATTTGCAATTTAAATAGTGCAATTTAATCGGAGTCACCTGGTAATAACATCTCGTCCGAATTTTCCATCTTACCAGTTCCCACATCTGAAACCAATGATGGAATTTTTCAAGGTGAATCGTTATTACGGTAACAATTCTTCCTGACTAGGGAAATTTAACCGCGTGAGTCCAAGCATACACAGCTTTTTTCCGCATATAACGCAAATGAAGGGAACAGTAGCTGTAAATCCCGCAGTCCTACTGCACATGTCAGACATAATAATTAAAACAGTTTTCGTTCCACGCAGCTAGTCACTAAGACATTGCACATTTTCCCTTTCGTACCAACGGGCAAACTCACTTAACATGGTTGGTACTCACTCACCCGAAACATTTCTGCGCTAATTCTATTCTCATTACCGCCCTTACCCAATATTGTCACTACCTACTGCTTACTAAACTCAGATCTATCTTGTTCATCAACAGCACCACGAAAACAAAAAATTTAAAAAAAGTACACATATCCTTAGCTGTTATGGTCTTTTACTAACAGCATACATTTTAAAAAGATGATGACGTATAACTAGCGTTCAGAGGTTGAAAATATTTAATATGACTATCGTTGTGGCAAATCGCATGGACTACTAGTATACTACTGCAACTACATTTATCGCTTCAACTTAATTTTCTGAATTAACCTCAGATGATAAAAATTTAAAAGTACTGTAGAATATGCTAGAAGAATTCATGGGAAGCAGTATACAAATTTTTCCAAATGGTTCAAAAGGTTCAAATGGCTCTGAGCATTACAGGACTTAACATCTGTGATCATCAGTCCCCTAGATCTTACAACTGCTTAAACCTAACTAACCTAAGGACATCACACACATCCATGCCCTTGGCAGTATTCGGCCCTGATACCGTAGCGGTCACGAGGTTCCAGACTGAAGCCCCTAGAACCGCACGGCCAAACCGGCCGGCCTACAACTTTTTTTAAAAAATTCTATAATATGTAGTACATGACTAGATTATAGTACTTACTATAGATGGTGTAAAGTACACCTTCCCCGTTGGTGCCGGAGGAATTTAGTTGTAGGAAGACGGTTCCAGTTCTTCGAAGAATGAAAGTAATGTCAACATGTCTACAAACGTCATTTCAGTAACAGTCACGGCTGCTGTCATATCTTCCCCGCCCGACGTCGATACAACACTTCCCTTAAACTTCCGACATAGTAACATTCATACTTATTTTTAATTCTTAACTCACTTTTAATTTCCTCGAAGCATTAAACCTAATAGCTCTCAGGCAGACACGCTGGAACTGACCACTTCAAATGGAACGCCTGTCACAGATCTTAACCATAGCGTAAATACGTAGAATGTACATTCATTATAAAATATAAGGCACACCATGTTCTCAGCCACCGTCTGCTGCCAATACATAACGCAGCCAAGGAGACTGGTAGTGCTCTGTTGCTATATATACGGTAAACTGGTAAAGAAATCACAGAAAAGCTTTTGAACATCATAATAATTTCGAATCCGGCACCAACATAACGGTACCATGTCCATCGCGGCATAATTCGTAACGTTTCCACAATGTAAATCATGAATTTTTGCCTATTGTCAGTTTGAAATAGTTAATTGTAAACTCTTCACCCACGACGATAACACAACATTTCCTTGATCCGTAAAACTGTTTCTGTGATGCCTCCTCGACACATAAACTTTCTGTTGTGTCAAACTAAGAAAAGATATTAATTGACTAGGCTTTCGTAAAAGTAAGTTAACTGATATATGTCGCCTTTCGCACTTGAAAGCTATGCAGTAATCATACACTTTGTCAACAACGATGGGTGAGAACGAAGCAAACGACCCCATCTACAAAATACTGATTGATATTTGTGCACGATGAGTGTACAGACGGTCTGTTGCTTTTCCTGTCTCCCTGCTACAGACGTGCACAGTAACATAATAGGTAAGGAGACACTGCAAACTTCACAAACATGTCCTTGTATATTCGCTGCAATTCATATGCTACATTCGTTGATATAAGAAGTTAATTGTGGAACGTGATGATGGCTCGAGATATGATAGAAACAAAAAATAACCAAGTTTTTTTCCTTGTCTTCCTGTCTAGCATCCATCGCTTCTTCCATCTAAGGGCTAAACCACGACGCAGGAAGGTGGATGAGCTCTTACCAACCCACGACCGCACTGACGTACAACGGCTACTCACCATTCTAGGCCTGTTGCTGTTCACCACCGTAATAAATGATAACATAATCAGCAATAAGTGCATAATATTTGCTACGACATCTATTGCTCTTTCTATAAATTGAGTAATAACAGCACCATGTGCAGAAATAGCTCCCACGAATATTAATTTCCGCAATTCTATTGCAAATAAACTACTTCATTTCCTCATGATGATTTGATTTATTTTGTCATTTGATCACAAAACTTCAGTATCAATAAAGAGGCCTTTCCTTTCACATTTTTCCTAACTGCCTACATCAAAATATCCACGTTTCCACACAAGTTCAGTCATAAACGACTGCATCTTTACCTTGTGCAATACAAAGTTAACAAAACTGAGTTATGACTGTGATTAACAATAACACTGGTCAAACGTTACTATGGTATTAAAAAAAATGTAATGACATACATAAATACCTGGATTTCACGCAGTACTATGAAAGAGGCGGCGAAGTGCCACAGAAAGAATGCGACCGTTTGATGCAAGATATTATCCAGCAAAAAGATGTAGACGTATATGCCAAAACATTGGTTAGAAAACAGAAAATTTTATTTACGATGAATATATACACCAAGGGCTTTAGTTATAGGGTCGTAAAAGGTAGGAGAACCAAAATAATGCCCATCAGAGAGTTCAGATAGAAAAAACGACGACTCATTGTCCTCTCCTTATTTTCACTCCACAATGATGACACCGAACACAACCTTTACGTGAAAATACTTTATTCCGTTTTGTCTTACAAGTGCACAAAGTGGTATTCAGTAATACATTAGAAGTTCCTCAAAAGCTGTGGCCGTTGACTGGTCGAGACACGCATCTGCACGCTGCAGTGTCTCCAAGCTACATGATGCATCCGCTCTAAACGAATGTTTGCCAGTATCTGAGTGAACAAAGGACCAGCAAAGCTACTTCTGGACAAACAATGTTCCAATACATCGCTGCAGGCAGCAGCCAACACTGGACCGACTGACCTTACCAGTTTGCAAAATGTCGCTAGATGGTACTTGGGCATGGCTGGTAAGTTGCAAAACTAAACATAATGGTTCAGTTTTATTTCTCCGAAACAGCAGATATGTGTTAGCCAAGACAGTGGCTGTTTTCGTTTCGCTGTTTGTTTCTTTACATTTGCTAGATAATACAGTGGAGGTTTCCTAGAACTAAAAGCTTTCCTGCTGGTTGTACGAGATATCAGCCCTGTCAAGAGGGATTGGCCACTATAAAAATGTTGAGCCCTGGGAGAGGCGCCGCTTAAGACGGGCAGATAGGCACTCATGGCCATTCTAACAACCCAACCCCCTCGTCTCCCTCCGCCGGTAGCCCAGGAGTGACACAGGAAGCACTTTTCTGTCGTAAGAACCATATAATTCTCTGAGATGCCATTTAGCCATATAAGAGATCTTTAGCCTGGTGTGGTTTCCCTCATGCCATGTAAATTTTCATTACAACGGCTCATAATAACGTTCAGCTTAAACATAGAGAATGTAGATTTCTGGTTCAGTAATGCAGTTAATTTCTGGCGTGCCCACACTTCTTCGCTCTTTCTACGTGCGGAACATTGGACAGGCCCTTTTCGGAATTGTACCATGTAGTAGGAGAGTTCTTCTGCCTTCCTCAACACCTAAGAGCTATATTGGATCCAAAAAGAATTGCAATTTTCATCACCATTGGCTAACGAGTTTCTTTTCTAGCGAAATGCAGCGGAGTTCCAAAGAGAAGCACATGGAGATCACCTGTAGATTTCTGCAGAGTAGTCACTTCACTTCAGGTTTCTGCACAGTTGGAGCTTCAGGCTAGGGCAGTAGAGGCAACTGATGATAAGGTCACGAATCAAGCTTGTTGCCCTCGCTGCGCGTTTTGGCAAACTTACGGTGTTCAGTCCTAAGTTTCGGTGTGCTTCCTACATTTAACAATTCAACTTACGAGGTCACTGGTCTTATCGACAAATTATTAACGTAAATGTGTTTCATCCATCCCACCGATATCCACCAAAGTTATTCTTCGAGTTATAGTCTCTCGTCCGTATGTCAGTAATTTCTTTTGATACACTGCTAGCTATATGCACGTATACAAATGGCAGTAGTATCGCGTACACATGGAATAAAAGGGCACTACGTTGGCAGAACCGTCATTTGTACTCTGGCGATTCATGTGAATAGCTCTCCGACGTTATGATGGTCGCAAGACTAGACTTAACAGACTTTCAACTCGCAATGGTGGTAGGAGCTAGACACAAGGGATATTCCGTTTCGGAAATCGTTCTGGAATTCTATATTCAGTGATGCATAGTGTCAAAATTTGGTCAAAAGGGCATCTTGGGACTAATGCGCTTTTGACGTATTTATTGTCTTATAAATGAAATATGAGTACTGCTAGTCTTTCAAGATTATTCCATACTTTTAAGTTGTATCATACGGTTTTAGTCACAAACCTATGACCATGTTACAGACCATTCTTTGTTTTAACTTCTGAGAAAGACACTCCTAGCCTTGTCGAAACCCGGTTAATTCGTTAAAAATTAGTGATCGAGGGCTGTTTTCATTTAATTGTATTTTACCGCAAGGATTTTCGGTACCCAAATTGTGCAGTTGTGGGCGTTGACAGATCCTCGGAGACTGAAATGAGCATCGTCGGTCCACAACGCGTTACTCAAATTGTCTCCAAGTAGCCGAAATAGGCATTTCCAGTAAATGAGCAGTTCACTTGGACCAGAGGATCCAGTCCATTGGATGTAAATACAGCCGATACCATTATGGAAGAGTCACCAGCCTGCAGAGTGCCTTGTTGATAACTTGAGTCCATGGCTTCGTGAGGTCTGCACCATTCGAAATCAACAGTGACACAAGTCAGTATGTGTTGCAGTGCCGGATAAACGGAAGACATATAGGCCAGTAGACTGAGATCCATGCCTGAAATCCCACGTGTAAAATGACGTCCTCCAGCAGCGATAGGAGCGGTATACGTTCTGAGAAACCGCTAGTAATAGTTGCTAGATCATTTAAGAGTAACAAAGGGGAAGTGCTGGAGCTACTGAGAATATGCATTCTGCATTTGAGGTAGCTAAAGGTAAGGAACAAATATTATTATTTTGATATCTCAATTATAAAATTACTGGTGATAGAAGACCTAATTTGTTAGTAAGTGGTAACAGAGAAAAAACTTCCGAAAAACGTATGACAGATTTTTACACGCGTATGATATTTCAAGCCAGACTACATTCAGGGGAATTGTAGCCTGATAGTGAAATGGGATGAATTAGCAATCGCAGTCCTTTAGGGTTGCCATAAGAGTGTGACTGAAAAAGTGAAGTTAAGCGCCATAATGGAATTGGTTTATGCACTAGGACCAGCATATTTCCTTCAGAGATTGGAAAATGATAGACTACCGAGCGCAGCATGTTGCAGAAATGCGAGAAAATTTGTTTAAGTGACTCATTTCATTTCGTGCTGTAAGACGAAAGTGCGAATATGCCAAAGGAAGTGGAAAGTAAAGTGACAACAGTAAAATGTTGGCGGGGTAATAATAAAGAAACATTACTGTTGTGGGAATCAGAGGCATGTATGCAGCTACTGTGATAAGGACCCTAACATGTTAATGTAAGATTGATGCAGACACATACTAAGGCAGAGGTAGCTACAAAATTTCTAGATTTCTGCTACTATTGTGACGAGTGAGAGCAAACAGATGCATAGTGTAACTGTTAAAAAGTCAGAGACGTCACCGTAAGGCCTGTGAGACTTTCAGATGCTATTTATGTACTACATACTGGCAAGCAGCACACCGGTGTGGAGAGAAACTCGGGAACATTCCTGAGATAACGATGGAATATTAAATAAATGCTTCGTGTGGCAGTCATGTGTGGCCACTGTCAAAAATGGCCCAATGTTAGGGTAGTAGCATGCACAGCAGAAAATGACTGAGGTGACAGAGCCATGGGATACCTTCTAATATCGTTTCGGACCTCCCTTTGGCTGGCAAAGTGCTAAGACAGCTGGACGTGGCATGGACTCAAGAATTCGTGGAAAGTCCTCTGCAGAAATATTGAACCATGCTTCCTCTATATCCGTCCATAATTACGAAAGTGTTGGTCATGCAGGGTATTGTGCAAGAACTAACCTCGTCAGTATATGTCATAAATCTTCTACAGATTTAAGAAGGCGGCGCTAGTGGCCAGATCATTCTTTCGAATTGTCCACAATCTTCCTCAAACCAATCAGGAACAACTGTGGCCGTGTGAATGGCGCATTATCATCAAGGCGTAGGGAGAGTTTGATTGGGGAAGGTCAATCGAGATAGAACGAGAGTTATCTTATATGTCAGCAGTAAGCAGAGCAGGCAGCAGTGCTCGCAGGTTACGGTTTTATGCCCTACAGCACTTGCGAGCCCCATGTTTCCTCTACAACAGTACCCTTCATTGTATTTCACACGAGACAGCCTCAACTGTGCTTAGCAACATTCTAAAGGACAATTATTCAGGTTGAGCAGGCGCAGCTTTCAGCTCTTCTGCCAAGTCAATAACAAAGTTAAACTTTGTATAGAAATTTCATTAGCGAATGCTATCCTTGAGAGCGAATGCTATCCGAAGGGAACCAGGATATAACTTGTTAAATTGATAACTAAAATTGCGGTTGTGGTTTTTCAGAATTTTTGTAATATAAATAATAATTTTCGTTAGTTTCATGTTCATCTTACACTAACTAGCACTACCCAAGTATCCCCCTACTTACGAAAGAAATGTTGTGAATTTTTGTGTCATTTCATTACAGCAGACGACTGCAGAAAATATAAAACTGCTGAACGTTTTTCAGGCATTTCTCTAAATAACGTTAGGGGCGCCTGTCTGACTTCTGTAGTAGGGTGGGGGTGGAAATTGCATCATGCAGGAGTTACAGGGTAAAGGGCACATTTCAGATTAATCCGTTGCATAGAACGACAGAATAGCAAGCCACACGCTCACAGAAAATGGCGGCCTTGACAGGATAGGTAAAACAGGTAAGCTATGAGGATAGGAAGGTGTCAGGATAGTGATGTACGGCGGGTCGCAGTAGTAGCACTCTGAAGAACTTTCTTTCATGTATTAAATAGCTATTTTCGATGATTGGGGTCAGAACAGATACAGGTAGCGGATAAAGCATAATTGTAGGAAAAAAAGTGTGTGTTATTGTGTTGGAAGATTTTGCATTTTATTACGATTTTAGTGTGATTGTTACGGCATAGGATTTTCAGGTGATGGGCACAGACACACCATCATATAAGTTAGACTTAAGAAATAAAAATTTTCTTCCTTAGCCAGCGCACAGGTTCAGATTGGACACTGTAGAAGAGGAGACAAAACATTAGCCAAGAAGTTTCAGCGTTGTTGTTGTTGGTTCAATCAACTGGTAAGTGGACATACAAGTTTGTAGATAGTGTTGTGGTGTGTTGAGAGACTTTCAATGTTAACGAGAGCACAGGCCAAAAGTAAACAAGCTTATTGAGAATAGGACAGAAGGTGAACCTAAGAATTGGACAGAAGGTGAATCAGAGAATAGGTCAGTCGGGGAGCTGAAGAATCAGCAGGTTCAGTTAGACTGCATAAAATTGAGACAGATCAGGCAGATGGGAATCGAGGGGACGAGAACATTGGACTTCCAGAATATGAAATCCCAGATCGCGCACATTCTGAGCCAGAAATAGAGAGTACACGTAGGAAATGGCAAAGATTAGAAGTGAAACGAGCACAGGAAACGCGTTTGTTTGTCGCATATTCAGGGACAGAATACGCGTCAATACAGTCAATGAACTACTGTACAGATACACTATCGATGACAAACAGCTGGAGACAGCGACTGCAGTAATATATCTCGGTATAACTTTCCAGAGCGACCTCAAGTGGAATGACCACGTACAACAGATAGTAGGAAAAGCAGACACCAGGCTCAGATTTTCTTCGGAAGAGTTCTAAAGGAAATGTAACTAATCCACAAAAGAAGGTGCTTTTTCGCCCGATTCTTGAATATTGTTCATCTGTCTGGGATCCCCATTAGGTAGGACTGACAGAGGAGATCCAGAAGATCGAAACCATACTAGTTCCTACCATATACATCTCGTGTAATGACCAAGAGGAAAAAAGTCGAGAAATTAGAGGCAATACAGAGACTTCCCGACAATCATTCTGCCCACGAACTATTTTCGAACGGAACAGGGTTAGAGGGATCAGATAGTGGTACCGAAAGTACCCTCCGCGACACAACGTCAGGTGGCTTGCCGAGTATGATGTAGCTGCAGATGACGGGCGTCAAAGACAGTTTTCTGCTGTTGTGTTGAGGATTGAGAAAAGATAAGACGCATGATATTTGCGATTCCATTGGTGTGGAGCTAGGATAAAGGTCACCTTAATGATTCATTCTTCTGTTTAGTTAACGTTCAGGGAAGCCGTTCCTAAAGTAACAAATCAAAGCCTTTTTTCAGCCATCAGGCAATTTGCACATGGAGAAGAACTGATTGCTCCTCTTCTCCAGCTCTTTCAGAGAATATGGCAGAAGACGATGACGAAAATGAAGCTGATGCATTTATCGAAGATTATAGTGATGTCTACCAGCCTGAATTCGTATTTACTCCACAATTATTCTCTCAGAGTAAACATAATGTTCTAGTAGGAAAATTAAATTTGCCTCAGGAATCTGCTGAACTACATGGCTCCCGGTTAAAAACTAAGAATCTTCCGGGACCAGTAACACATTACTTACGGTACAGACATAGAGAGAAAGACCTAGTGCATTTATTCTCACACAGCGATTCCTTAGTTTATTGCAATAAAGTGAAAGATTTAATGCACTTCTATGGCACTGAACTAGATCCTGCCCATTGGGGACTTTTTCTACGCTCACCAACGAGAACACGGAAGGTGTGCTACTGTATTATGGAAATTGTATCTGCCCATTCCTGTGGCCCATTCAGTTCAACTGAAAGTGGCCTATAAGAACATGAAGATACTGTTTTCAAGTATCCCATTATGAGGAACACAGATGGCTGCTGTGTGATGACTTCAAAATTATTTGAATAGTATTAGGATTTAAAAAATTCTTTACTACGTAAACGAATTCGAGATACGGGCAAGGAAAAAATATTGGGATGAGAGAGTTTGTCCTTAACGGAGAAATTTTTTGCCTGGAGCTAGTAATATTTTGCGCGGACCGCCTGTAGAAGCGCACAAATAAATAAAATCTTGCTTCCACCACTACACACATAATTGGGCTTGATGTAGCAGTTTTTAAAGGCTCTGCCACAGGATGGACCCTGCTTTAAGCAACTTTCAAGAGATATTTCTTTTCGTCACAGTAGATTTTTAATTTTTGATACTCAGATAAAGGATGAAGGTTTTGACAAGACAATGAAAAGGTGAGAAAAAAACGAATGGTCCGCCTTCCGATCAGTTACTGAAAACGTTCTGGGAATAACAAACATCCTAACTGCTAGTCATTTGCTGACAACATGTAGCCAAATTTCGAGAAGATGCGATGTAATATGAGTTTCAAATTTCACTTTTCTTCACTCACTTACAGACTACTTTCCAGAAAAGTTGGAACTTTGTAGTGATGCGTAGGATAAACCTTTCCACCAAGACATCAAGGAGATGGCGAGCGAGTACCAAGGGAACCGGAACGGAACTATTGTGGCCGAATATTGTTCGATGTTAAAGAGGAAGAGTCACCATATACAAGGAGAAAATAGTAAAAAATTGATAAAACACTATTCCCTTAATGTTTTTAGTCAGTGTAATAATGCGTATATCGGAGCCAGAACCGTGCGACAGTGGTTTGAGGAGAGTTAGTTGATGTCTCGGCGGCCAAAATCGCCTGATGTAAACCCTATTGGAAAAGTGTGGGTCGCTATTGGGCGTCATCCCTTCGTACGCCATCAGTGTCGCATTATGTACGTGAATTACGTGACCTGTGCGTAGATTCTAAGGCCGCGTACACATTAGTTTATACATTCTTTCCGTCTTTCCCTGTGTTACACAAGCGGCATGACGCAGTCAATGCCTTCGCTACGCAGTGCCGATGGTACTGTTACTGAGGTCTGTGCCGATAAGGCGGAGTTACTGATACGGGCAAGTCTTCAGGTCTAGATTCTATATCGATTAGGTTCATTTCAGATTACGCTGACGCAATAGCTCCCAACTTAGCAATTATATACAACCACTCGCTCACCGATAGATCTGTACCTACAGATTGGAAAATTGTGCAGGTCGCACCAGTGTTTAAGAAGGGTAGTAGGTGTAATCCATCGAACTACAGACCTATATCATTGACGTCGGTTTGCAGTAGGGTTTTGGAGCATATACTATATTCAAACAGTACGAATCTTCTCGAAGGGAACGATCTATTCATACGTAATCAGCATGGTTTCAGAAAACATCGTTCTTGTGCAACCCAGCTTGCTCTTTATTCGCATGAATTAATGGCCGCTATCGACAGGGGATTTCAAGTTGATTTCGTATTCCAAGATTTCGGGAAAGCTTTTGACACCGTTCCTCACAAGCGACTTCTAATCAAGCTGCGGACCTATGGGGTATCGTCTCAGTTGTGCGACTGGATTCGTGATTTTCGGTCAGGAAGGTCGCAGTTTTAGTAATAGACGGCAAATCATCGAGTAAAACTGAAGTGATATCAAGTGTTCCCCAGGGATCCGTCCTGGGTCCTCTGCTGTTCCTGATCTATATAAATGACCTGGGTGACAATCTGAGCAGTTCTCTTAGGTTCGCAGATGATGCTGTAATTTAACGTCTAGTAAGGTCATCCAATGACCAGTATGAGTTGCAAAGCGATTTAGAAAAATTGCTGTATGGTGTGGCAGGTGGCAGTTGACGCTAAATAACGAAAAGACTCAAATATGGACTGGACTTCTGTGTATTCACTAGATTGTAATCCCAAAAACCAACAACTTGAACTTCTGTGGCACGGATGCCATCCTACTTGATATGTAATCAAAGACAACACAATACGATATCTGTTGTATGTAAGAGAAGCTTTTGGCTGAACATATAAACTGATATAAACAGAAGGCTATAGCATGTTGACAGTCATGTTAATAGTGTAATATTTCCATACAAAATAAAATGGACATACTTATTCACTTTCTTATAACTCTGTAATAACTGGCTGCATTCAGGCGAGGTTTCGTAAGCTGCATGTGTATCTGCGTAATTGTAAATTTTTCTTTTATAAGAGCAAACCAATATATCGGATGCTCTTTAGAACACTCATCTTGTTCGTACATCTTGAGCTTAGCAGACTGAAGTGAATTGGGGGGGGGGGGGGGGGGGACGAAATAGCTAGCTCATCGAACCCATCGGAGTAGGGAAGGATGGGGAAAGATGTCGGCCGTACCGTTTCGAAGGAACCATCCCTGCATTGGCCTGAGGCGATTTAGAGAAATCCCAGAAAATCAGTAGGAAGATTGCCGGACGCGGTTTTGAACCGACGTCCTCGCGAGTGCAAGTCCATTGTGCCAACCACTGCGCCACCTTGCTTAGAATAATTATACACTAATTCAAATCTGGCTGCAGCTTTTTGCTGAAGCATACCCAGTTGCACAATTTCCCATCGACCACACAATTTTATTGTTTACTCAGACATGAGATGTATTGTTATTTAGGCATCAGGTATGCTAGAAATAGCAATTTTGGTAAAGGATTTTGGTATGTAACGTATTTTTCACATAGTAAAGATTTAAATTCATTTAAAAATAGCTTTGCAATTCACGTCGTTAACCAGTCACTGTTGGTTTTAATATGCCACTTACAGCAACGTCATGATACCTACGGAACCTATATAAAGACAAAACTTCGTGTTAAACATCTTGCTGGCACTGACAGTGTGAGTATCGTTTGCCTTCCTCTACATTTGTAAATGTGAACGTATTTCGTTCAGTTTCTCCTCATTTCACAGCAGACAAGAAAATATTACTGTGAATCTTTGTTGATTGACAACACTCTTCTATTAAAGAAGAGTACAGTGGTTTATTTGTGATCTGACAGGAGTATTATTAGCCGGTAAGTTATAAGACATTTTAATAGTAAGAACGACTTAAGAGACTTTTACTAGTGTGACAGACGTTAGATGTTACGTTTGATAATTACAGTTAATAGAGTTTCATAAACCATCATGTTCACTACATATCCATCTGACGCATGTCTGCTAGAGATAAGTGTTCCTTGGTTTGCATGTATCGAAAAATGCAATATTTTTGTCATCAGCTCCCTCAAAAGGAAGATCTTTCAGAACAGCAGAATGCATAATAAAATACTAAAACATGCAAAACATTTCATTAAAGCTGTAACAGAAATGGACTAGCTAGACATAAACTTCATTACTGTACCGGTGTGCAGTAGTATTCTGTGGGTCGCTAGCACTGTGATGATATGTGTTGCTTGAAGTTCAGTGGCATGGAAATTTTTTATCTGGATGAAAAGCCATGTTTTTCTTAATTGCAGAGGTGATATATTAATGTGGGAAGAAGGTATTTACTGTCCTGGATTACGAGATATAATTAGGTCATGGAAATGCCAATCAAACATGCAAAGTCCACATCAACATTGCAACGTTCTACATAAGTTCGACGATCTTTTATGAAGTGCCACACCTCGATTACAGGTTTTTGACACTCCTGAATATGTTGTAGAGAGCTACAATTTTGAATTGGCTTGTTTACACCGCATTTTCCTAAATATACCTTGGTTGTTATTTAAAGTCTGGCACCATAATATAATGTTGCTTAACAAACATCGTTTTCAGCAATTACAGTAGACTAATAGATTTATTATTTTCATAGTTGTGTATGTACTACTGTCATTATTGTTTAGTACGTGATAAGTAATCTAGTGTCATGAATGAGTTTGACTAGCTTCGTTAAATTGTTATCGTAGCATCATGCTATGCGTTCACTTCTTCTGTGCAATATCTGCATCAAAAATTGAATTGCCAGTGTTTTAAGTCTTTCTAATTGCAAGTTTTCAGTTTATGCACGTAAAAGGAAATTATTATTAGTATGGTTAGTTAAAATTAGGTTGAACCATTCTTGTTACACCACTTGTGAAATACCCAGTTCTGTTATCTGTCAAAAGACCCATGTTCTCCTTTTTTCACACGTTCTCCGTGTCCCCCACGTTTTGCGTGTTTAGAGTGACGCATTAAGCAATGGCTAAGGCGTGGTTCTTACGTATCTTACCCAATGCGATAGCATTACGAGGCAGTTGAGGCTGACACATTTGTCTTCTCTGATGTGGAAGAATCAGTTTCAGCAGTTGTGACTGAACCATCTGTTGCTGTGTCAGCAACTGTTGTTTCTTCTTCTGGTAAGGTCGATGCATTTGTTGTGGTTGTAGAAATTGTCCCCCTGATGCTGTCTCCACAGCTCTCTCAGTTGTTTCACTGGGTTCAGCCCTTTCGGTTGTTGATGAATTAGGTACTGTGTTGGTCAACGGAACCTCTTGGCAGACACCCATGGGTCTGTACAGCCAGACGCGAGAACGACGGGGAGAACCAGAGCATTTGTAAACGGTAACACCTTCAGAAACAGGTGAATACACTTTATCATTTGACAACCTGCTATAGCCACAACACATGCGTGACACTTGTGACCATGTCAAATGAGTCGATGGTCGACAGCAAACTCATGACAATGAAATTCCTCTGTGTATTTTGCTAACACATGGAAATTATCACACGTAATTTGAATATTCCAGAAACAGTGAAGAAGGTCGTGTGCACACAGTTACAAGTAGCAAAAGTCACTTAACAATCGTATAAATGGTCAGAAATGGGACGCAGAAAACATTTGTAGAGTCAGTGAGTAGTAATTATGGACGGAGTAAGCGCCAGCGACTAGGACACAGCAGTTGATGAAGGAACTGAATTACTTCATTTAAGAGTGGCCAGCGTTACAACTGATAGATAAGTAGCATGAATAGCAGTCTTACAAATGTCACACACACACACACACACACACACACACACACACACACACACAGACACACTTTTATATATACACACACACACACACACACTCACACACACCCTGTCGATGTCCTCCGTCAATCCCACCTGGTAAGGATACCTCACCGTGCAGCAATATTCTAACAGAGGACGAACGAATGTAGTGTAAGCTGTCTCTTTAGTGGACTTATTGCATTTGTAAGTGTCCTGCAATGAAACGCAACCTTTCGCTCGCCTTCCCCACAATATTATCTATGTGGTCCTTCCGACTGAAGTTGTTCGGAATTTTAACACCCAGGTACTTAGTTGAATTGACAGCCTTGAGAATTGTACTATTTATCGAGTAATCAAATTCCAGCGGATTTCTTTTGGAACTCATGTGGATCATATCACACTTTTGGTTATTTAGCGTCAACTGCCACCTACCACACCATATAGCAATCTTTTCTAAATCGCTTTGCAGCTGATACTGGTCTTCGGATGACCTTACTAGACGGTAAATTACAGCATCATCTGCGAACAATCTAAGAGAACTGCTCAGATTGGCACCCAGGTCATTTATAAAGATCAGTAACAGCAGAGGTCCCAGGACGCTTCCCTGGGGACCACTTGATATCACTTCAGTTTTACTCGATGATTTGCCGTCTATTACTACGAACTGCGACCTTCCTGACAGGAAATCACGAATCCAGTCGCACAACTGAGACGATACCCCATAGGTCCGCAGCTCGATTAGAAGTCGCTTGTGAGGAACGATGTCAAAAGCTTTCCGGAAATCTAGAAATACAGAATCAACTTAAGATCCCCAGTCGATAGCGGCCATTACTTTGTGCGAATAAAGAGCTAGCTGCGTTGCACCAGAGCGATGTTTTCTGAAGCCATGCTGATTAGGTGTCAATAGATCGTTCCCTTCGAGGTGATTCATAATGTTTGAATACAGTATATGTTCCAAAACCCTACTGCAAACCGACTTCAATGATATAGGTCTGTAGTTAAATGGATTACTCCTACTACCCTTCTTAAACACTGGTGCGACCTGCGCAATTTTCCAATCTGTAAGTACAGATCTATCGGTGAGCGAGCGGTTGTATATGAGTGCTAAGTAGGGAGCTATTGTGTCAGCGTAATCTGAAATGAACCTAATCGGTATACAATCTGGACCTGAAGAGTTGCCCATATCAAGCGATTTAAGTTGCTTCGCAAACCCCTAAGGTATCTACTTCTAAGAAACTCATGCTAGCAGATGTTCGTGTTTCAAATTCTGGAATATTCCATTCGTCTTCCCTGGTGAATAAATTTCGGGAAACTGCGTTCAATAACTCCGCTTCAGCGGCACAGTCGACGGTAACAGTACCATCGGCACTGCGCAGTGAAGGTATTGACTGCGTCTTGCCGCTTGTGTACTTTACATTTTGTACTTTAATATTGTTCGATGTTAAAGAGGGAGTGTCATAATATACAAGGAGAGAACGTTAAAAAGTTGATAAAACACTATTCACTTAATGTTTTTAGTCAGCGCAGTCACGAAATAAATTAGGGGATTCTGTAGAATATTTCTTAAGTGTATTATATTTTTTAAATGTGTTTTCATTAAAATCTCACCTTGTGTGAAATAGTGTTTGAATGAATTTGTGGGTCCAAGATAAAAGTCGTCAAAATATTACATCTTATTTCGTGTAAATACCTAATGTGATTGACAAAAACGGAAGTTAATTCTAAAATATCTATAAGAAATTGATTCAAGGACACCCTCACACAGCTAATCACCTTAAAAATGTTTCAAATGCTGACTAGTGCTATTATTATGCAAAGCCTGTGAACGAGTACCTCGAAAACGGCGAAAATGGTCGAATGTTCACGTGGTAGAGTCGTGAGCATCTATGGAGAGATGGGAAGGACAGTGAAACTACCACTAGGTGCTATGTGGTTGGTCGGCCACGCTCTTCACAGAACGTGGTGTTATAATGCCTGTGTGCTCTATAAAGGAGGATAGATGGTGATCTTTGGCTTCTCTATAGAGAGAGCACAATGCTAGTTCATGCACAAATGTTATGGAGGACACCGGTCATAGTACGTTTTTGAACAGGGAGTTTTGCAGCAGAGAACCCTCAAATGTTGACATGTTGACCCAACGCCACCGTCAGTTACAACTACAAAGAGCACGGGACCATCGGGATTTCGACGGTCGATCAATGGAAAAGTAACAGCTCTTCGGCTGAATCAAACTATTGCCACACTAGGTAGCTGACAATCTCGACAAACACCGTCACTGAGATGAATGGCTGCGCGAAACGTACAGCGAGCAACAGGCACAGGGCGGTGGAAAGAATTTTATGCAGTTGGAGACTTTGAACTACGCTTGCATTGGGAAGACTGCTGCGAATCACCTGCACACGTTCATGTTTGATGCATTCCCGTCGGCGATTCATCTTTCAGCATGTAATAATGCGTATATCGGAGCCAGAACCGTGCCACAGTGGTTTGAGGAGAGTTAGTTGATGTCTCGGTGGCCAAAATCGCCTGATGTAAACCCTATTGGAAAAGTGTGGTTCGCTATTGGGCGTCAGCACTTCGTACGCAAATCAGTGTCGCATTATGATACGTGAATTACGTGACCTGTGCGTAGATTCTAAGGCTGCGTACACATTAGTTCATACATTCTAATCGTGTTTCCCTTGCGTTATCTAGGCACGGACTCGTGTTTCAGTAACTGTTGTTCAACAGCGATTAGAATGGATAGGGACTGTGATTGCTGTGTTCGGATTACGGCTGAGATAGCATCCCTTCGCTCACAGCTGCAGGCGGCGATGAGTACGGTCGTGCAGCTTGAGGCTGTTGCCAATAGGCAAAACTGTGGGAAGCAAGACTTGGTTATCACGGGGATGTCAACCTCGTCCCGTCTGTCCACAAATCGATCTGCCACTGTGGTTGCTCCGGTTGCTGCATGCAGTGGGGCTGAGCTTTCGCCTGTGATTGATTGGATGGACGTTCCAAGGCATGGCAGGGAGCGAAAGACGTCTCCTTAGCCTGATCACAAAGCCTCCCCGGTGCGTCTGACAAACAGGTTTCAGATGCTGTCTCTGGCTGAGCCAGATGCAGCAGCTTTCCCTATTTCAGAGGATGATTCTCAGCCTTCAAGGTCCGGGCAATGGCAGACGGTGGGCTTATTGGTAGTTGGGGCTCCAATGTCAGGCGCGTAATGGAGCCTATTAGGCGGCTAAGGAGGGGAACAAATCAAGTGTGCACTCTGTGTGCATTCCGGGTGGAGTCATTTCTGATGTGGAAAGGGTCTTTCCGGATGCCATGAAGAGCACAGGGTGCAGCCAGCTGCAAGTGTTGGCACATGTCGGGACAAATGACGTGTGTCGCTTTGGATTTGAGGGAATTCTCTCTGGATTACAGCGGCTATCTGATTTGGTGAAGGCTGCCTGTCTTGCTAACGAGATGACGGCTGAGCTCACCATCTGCAGCATCGTTGACAGAACCGACTATGGACCTTTGGTGCAGAGGTGGAGGGTCTGAATCAGACGCTTACGACCATGTTGGCTGCAGATACCTTGACTTGCGCCATAGGGTGGTGGGGTTTCGGGTTTCACTGAATTGGTCAGGAGTTCACTACACGCACCTGGTGGCTACACAGCTAGCGGAGGCTGTGTGGCGTGGACTGGGCGGTCTTTTAGGTTAGAAGGCCTCGGGAAATTATGGGGTGTGCTGGAATCTCAAAGGGTGCATGGCCAATACAGAACGTGCTTGGATCAAAGAACAGTCGGAATTGTAGTTGTATATTGTTGTAGTTGTGCTGGGAAAGTCCCTGAGCTTCAAGCGCTAATAGAAAGCATATAATATGAAATCGTTATAGGTACAGAAAGCTGGCTATAGCCTGAAATAAGTTCTGTGGAAATTTTTACGAAGTCTCAGACGGTGTGCAGGAAAGATAGATTAGGTAGAATGGCTTGTGGAGTGATTGTGTCAGTCAGTAGTGGTTTATGTTGTAGTGAAGTCGAAGTAGATACTCTGTGCAAATTGGTATGTGTGGAGGCTATACTTAACAGCCGAACTAAGTTAATAATTGGCTCCTTCTACCGTCCCCCAGACTCCGATGATATGGTTGCTGAACAGATCAGAGAAAATTTCAGTCTCATAACAAATAAATACCCCACTCATACGGTTATAGTTGGTGGGGACTTCAAACTTCCCTCGATCTGTTGGCTAATATACCGGTTGTAGGCAGAAAACATCATCCGAGATTGTCCTAAATGCTTTCACCAAAAATTATTTCGATCAGTTACTCCAATAACCCACGCGAATTGTTAATGGTTGCGAAAACACACTTGACCTCTTAGCCAGAAACAATTGAGAGCTAATAGAGAGCATCATGACTGATACAGTGATTAGTGATCACAAGCTCGTTATAGCTACTCTCAATACCATATCTTCCCAATCCACCAGAAACAAACGCAAAATAGTTTTATTTGAAGAAGCGGATAAATTGTCACTAGAAGCCTTCCCAAGAGACAATCTCCATTCCTTCCAAACTGACTATGCAAATGTAGACGAGATGTGGCTCAAATTCAAAGATATAGTAGCAACAGCAATTGAGAGATTCATACCTCATAAATTGGTAAGAGATGGAATTGATCCCCCAAGGGTATACAAAACAGGTCCCAACGCTGTTGCAGAGGCAACGGAAAAAGAATACAAAGTTCAGAAGAACACGAAATCCCAAAGAATGGCTAAAATTTACAGACACACTGAATTTGGCACAGACTCCAATGCGAGATGCCTTTAATAGGTTCCACAACGAAACATTGTCTCTAAATTTGGTAGAAAATCTGAAGAAATTCTTGGTCGTATGTAAAGTACACAAGCGGCATGACGCAGTCAATACCTTCTCTGCACAGTGCCGATGGTACTGTTACTGAGGTCTGTGCCGATAAAGCGGAGTTATTGAACGCAGTTTTCCGAAATTCCTTCTCCAGGGATGACGTATGGAATATTCCAGAATTCTAAACATGAACAGCTGCTAGCTTGAGTTTCTTAGAAGTAGATAGCTTAGGGATTGCAAAGCAACTCAAATTGCTTGATACGGGCAAGTCTTCAGGTCTAGATTCTATATCGATTAGGTTCATTGCAGATTACGCTGATACAATAGCTCCCTACTTAGCAATTATATACAACCGCTCGCTCACCGATAGATCTGCACATGCAGATTGGAAAATTGTGCAGGTCGCACCAGTGTTTAAGAAGGGTAGTAGGGGTAATCCATAAAACTACAGACCTATATCATTGATGTCGGTTTGCAGTAGGGTTTTTGTGCATATACTGTATTCAAACAGTATGAATCATCTCGAAGGGAACGATCTATTCATACGTAACCAGCATGGTTTCAGAAAACTTCGCTCTTGTGCAACCCAGCTTGCTTTTTATTCGCATGAAGTAATGGCCGCTATCGACAGGGGATCTCAAGTTGATTCCGTATTCCTAGATTTCCGGAAAGCTTTTGACACCGTTCCTCACAAGCGACTTCTTATCAAGCTGCAGACCTATGTGGTATCGTCTCAGTTGTGCGACTGGTTTTGTGATTTCCTGTCAGGAAGGTCGCAGTTCGTAGTAGTAGACAGCAAATCATATAGTAAAACGGAAGTGATAGCAGGTATCCCCCAGGGAACTGTCCTGGGACCTCTGCTGTTCCTGATCTATATAAAGGACCTAGGTGACAATCTGAGCAGTTCTCTTAGGTTCGCAGATGATGCTGTAATTTAATGTCTAGTAAGGTCGTCCAAAGACCAGTATCAGTTGCAAAGCGATTTAGAAAAGATTGCTGTATGGTGTGGCAGGTGGCATTGGACGCTAAATAACGAAAAGTGTGAGGTGATCCACATGAGTTACAAAAGAAATCTATAACTCGATAAATAGTACAATTCTCAAGGCTGAAGGCCCTGTTCGCAGTTTTTCTTTGGTTTTCAGCTAAACATGATCCAAAGACGGTGTAAGAGAGAAAATATTAATCCAAGGTAAAAAATAACCCAACCTCAGGTAGCACATCTTGTGTAAAAGTACACTCAATTGTAAGGACGCTGCATTGAAATGTGTGCCTCAACCACAGCTAGATGTAATAAATAATTAATATCTACATTTTTTTCTCAGACTCAAATATGGACTGGACTTCTGTATCTTCACTAGATTGTATTCCCAAAAACCAACAACTTGAACTTCTGTGGCATGGATGCCATCCTACTTGATATGTAAACAAAGACAACACAATACTATATCTGTTGTATGTAAGAGAAGCTTTTGGCTGAACACATGAACTGATATAAACAGAAGGCTACAGCATGTTAAATGTCATGTTAATAGTGTAATATTTCCATACAAAATAAAATTGACATACTTATTCACTTTCTTATAACTCTGTAATAACTGGCTACATTCAAGCGAGGTTTCGTAAGCTGCCTGTGTATCTGCGTAATTGTCAACTTTTTTTTATAAGGGCAAACCAATGTATCGGACGCTCTTTAGAATACTCATCTTGTTCGTACGTCTTGAGCCTAGCAGACTGAAGTGAATTGGGGTAGGGAACCAAACAGCTAGGTCATCGAACACATCGGAGTAGGGAAGGATGGGGAAAGATGTCGGCCGTACCGTTTCGAAGGAACCATCCCTGCATTGGCCTGAGGCGATTTAGAGAAATCACAGAAAATCAGTAGGAAGATTGCCGGACGCGGTTTTGAACCGACATCCTCGCGAGTGCAAGTCCATTGTGCCAACCACTGCGCCACCGTGCTTAGAATAATTATACACAAATTCAAATCTGGTTGCAGCTTTTTCCTGAAGCATACCCAGTTGCACAAATTCCCATCGACCACACAATTTTATTGTTTACTCAGACTTGAGATGTATTGTTTTTTAGGCATCAGGTATGCTAGAAATAGCAATGTTGGTAAAGGATTTTGGTATGTAACGTATTTTTCACATAGTAAAGATTTAAATTCATTTAAAATTAGCTTTGCAATTCACGTCGTTAACCAGTCACTGTTGGACTTAATATGCCACTTACAACAACGTCATGATATCTACGTAACCTATATAAATACAAAACATCGTGTTAAACATCTTGCTGGCACTGAAAGTGTGAGTGCTGTTTGCCTTTCTCTACATTTGTAAAAGTGAACGTGTTTCGTTCAGTTTCTCCTCATTTCACAGCAGATAAGAAAATATTGCATTGAATCTTTGTTGATTGACAAAACTCTTCTATTAAAGAAGAGTACAGTGGTGTATTTGTGATCTGACAGGAGCATTATTAGCCGGTAAGTTATAAGACATTTTAATAGTAAGAACGACTTAACAGACTTTTTCTAGTGTGACAGACGTTAGATGTTACGTTTGATAATTACAGTTAATAGAGTCTCATAAACCATCATGTTCACTACATATCCATCTGACGCACATCTGCTAGAGATATGTGTTCCTTGGTACGTATGTATCGAAAAATGCAATATTTTTGTCATCAGCTCCCTCAAAAGTTAAACTTTTCAGAACAGCAGATTGCATAATAAAATACTAAAACATGCAAAACATTTCATTAAAGCTGTAAGAGAACTGAACTAGCTAGACATAAACATCATTACTGTACTGGTGTGGAGTAGTATTCTGTGGGCCGCTAGCACTGTGATGATATGTGTTGCTTGAAGTTCAGTGCCATGGAAATTTTTCATCTGGATGAAAAGCCTGGCCTGTCTTAATTGCAGAGGTGATATATTAATGCGGGAAGAAGGAATTTACTGTCCAGAATTACGAGATATAATTAGGTCACCGAAATGCCAATCAAACATGCAAAGTCCACATCAACATTGCAACGTTCTACGTAAGTTCGACGATCTTTTGCAAAGTACCTCACCTCGATTAGAGGTTTTTCACACCTGAATATGTTGTAGAGAGCTACAATTTTGAATTGGCTTGTTTACCCCTCATTTTCCTAAATTTACCTGGGTTGTAATTTAAAGTCTGGCACCATAATATAATGTTGCATCACAAACATCGTTTTCAGCAATTACAGTAGACTAATAGATTTATTATTTTCATAGTTGTGAATGTACTACTGTCATTTTTGTTTTGTACATGATAACTAATGTAGTGACATGAATGATTTAGACTGGGTTATTTAAAATGTTATCGTAGCATCATGCTATGCATTCACTTCTTCTGTGCAATATGTGCATCAAAAATTGAATTGCCAGTGTTTTAAGTCTTTCTAATTGCAAGTTTTCAGTTTATGCACGAAAAGGAAATTATTATTAGTATGGTTAGTTAAAATTAGGTTGAACCATTCTTGTTACACCACTTGTGAAATACCCAGTTCTGTTATCTGTCAAAAGAGCCATGTTCTCCTTTTTTCACACGTTCTCCGTGTCCCCAACGTCTTGCGTGTTTAGAGTGACGCATAAAGCGATGGCGTAAGACGTGGTGCTAACTTATCTTACCCAATGCGATAGCATTACGAGGCAGTTGAGGCAGACACGTTTGTCTTCTCTGATGTGGAAGAATCAGTTTCAGCAGTTGTGACTGACCCATCTGTTGCTGTGTCAGCAACTGTTGTTTCCTCTTCTGGTAAGGCCGATGCATTTGTTGTGGTTTTAGAAATTGACCCCTCTGATGTCTCCACCGCTCACTCACTTGTTTCACTGGGTTCAGTCCTTTCTGTTGTTGATGAATTAGGTACTGTGTTGGTCAACGTAACTTCTTGGGGACACTTGTCACCATGTCAAATGAGTCGAGAGTCGACACCAAACTCATGACAATGAAAAGACCTCTGTGTATTTTGCTAGCACATGGAAATTATCGCACGTAATTTGAATATTCCAGAAACAGTGAAGAAGGTCGTGTGCACCCATATATTTCATTTAGTGTAATGTTCACAACGCAACATGTCAGTTAGCAATGTTTTGGATAGTACCTGTTCTGCGAGAGTTGGGCGAAGAGGCCAGTGATGTAATCACTGGTCAGGTAGAAGCTGATTTAGCAGTTAAGCCAAGTGGCCCTTGATTCATTAGATGACGGACCAGGTCCAAGCCAAGCACACCAGGTAGTGCATTTTATATAGATTAGAACAAGAGACAGATGGCTCGTCTCTTTACAATGGGAATCCCATTTGTAATGATATGAAATCACAGTAAAGAATCTGCGACAGTAAAATTTTAGTTCGAGGACTAGCTCAGTAATGTACAGGGTGTGAATGGCATAAATGCAGATATTTTTATATGTTGTACCTTTATACGTATAAACATCAATATGTTGGTTTGTTCTTCTGCATCAGTCTACCCACGCACTATAATTGATGTTTTCTCCATGGGCGTAACTGCACAACGAAGTGGACTATGCCTTTCGGTATATAGTACCAGTTTTGCTTTCACACGTACACATATGAATAATTCACCTGTCACACAGGGTGGAAATGAATTTTAGGGGCTTACTTGTACAACATTTCCGTGGAGGTACTACTACACTGACAGGAAAAGTAGTAATTTTAATAGTCATAATTATTAGTCTACAATCGACTTAAATACTGATTGAGTATTCTTCAGTACACCGTCCTCAGTCACCAGTAGACATGTCTGCCTTACACCCATTTACCTTGTATAGCAAATGGTGAAACACCTCACATATTATCATGAGTAATGAAACTTTTTTTAAGGAGTGCGTATTATCTTGCTACTTCCTCATGTCTCCATCCTTATCAATGATTATTTTCTGTATCCGCAGTCCACCATCCGACGAGTGGTGGAGGGTACTCCGTACCCCTGTCCGTCGTCTCCTTTCCTGATCCGCTAAAACACAGAGCGAGAGGAAAATGTTTGTTTATGTGCCTCCGTATGTGTGCTAATTTCTCGTAATATACCTTCACGGTCCTTGTGGGAAATATACTGTGGCGGCAGTAGAACCGATCTTCTGTAACCTTCAAATGTTGGTTCACCCAATAGGGTTCCTGGTACATAAAGACTCCTTCCCTAACGGAATTCTCATTTTAGATCCTTCACCAATGCTCTCGGGCCTGTTAGTAAAATATCTACCTGCCCGTCTCTAAATTGCTTGGATGTCTTCCTTTAATGTGACCCAGTATGGATCCAAAAACAGGAGCAGTACCCAAGAATAGGTTGCACTAGCATCCTATATGTGGTCTCATTTACTTATGATTCTCACATTAAACAGAATTCACGAATATTTTCATCGTTGACTTTAATGAAGGAATTTCGAGGATTAAGTTTAATAACTTCGTCTTACTGTCCCTTTTATCGGTACCTTTGGCATTTTCCCGCAAAGATACTGATTGTGTCTTGCCTATAGCATTCTTTACGTACCATCAGAATCTCTCTCGAATTTATGCCAGGTTTCAAGAGAAACTTTCGTGGTGGAAACTGTTATTAGCATCTCGCATTGAAATCTGCGCTACGTTTCGAGCTTCTGTAGAAGATCCCAAATTGTTTATATTTTGTTTTCATTTAAATCTGGCATGCTTCTTCCGTTGTTTCCGCAACATTGTTCCTACCCGTTTCATGTACTAAGAGGAATCAGATCCTTCAGCTCCGTCGTTTGTTAACTTATTTAGTGTGAATCTCTCAATTGCAGACGATACTATTTCTTTGAATTAAAGCCTCATTTGGATGGATTAGAGCTTGTGTTTCAAGAATATGTCAAGAGAATATTTAACTGTTTTCTGAATACATATATTTTTCGTTTACTTTTAGGGTATTTAGTCTCTCTGCGATAGCACTGTGTCACTAATCCTTTTATCCGTTTTGATGCTCGTTATTAGCTCAAAATTATTTGCTGCCAAGATGTCAAGTATGTTTTAACAACCATTTACTAATCAAGTCGGCTTGTGAACTAACAGATGGAAATAACATACAGAGAATGCGTTTAGCACAATTCTGCATGATGTTTTATCCGTACCTCCGCATTAAAACATGTATTTTCGTTAAGATGTATAAAGTAAACTGAAGTCACCACCAACTATAACTGTATGAGCCGGGTAGGTGTTATTATGTTATTTAAGTTGGGCAGTCGCTAATAGGATCCAATTATTACTTTATTCCGGTTGCCACGAATGACTTCTTATCAAATTAATTAAATTTCGGTACAAGAGTAATTAGTTCTAACAGCCACAGACGTGCCACCATCAACTGTGTTTAGCCTCTCCTTTCACAAAACCGTAAAGTCCTTATCAAAAATTTCGTCCCAGATTGCTTTCTGCGTCTATTTCACACAGAGGTGTTTGTCTGTTAGCACTGACAACTTTACGAAAACGTCGCTGCTCGCGGTCGTTAAGTGAAAGCCGACAGCCGATGTATCGTTCATGGTGATCGGTAATGGCTGCAGTTTGGATTTCCTGGCACGCTCTTGACGCTGTGGATCTCGTTATACTAAATTCCCTGACGATTTGTGAATTGGAATGTCCCAGGCTTCTAACTCCAGACACCACTCCGTGTTTAAAGTTTATTAATTCCTGTCGTGCGGCCATAATCACGTCGGAAACATTTTCCCATTCATCACTTGAGTCAAAATGACAGCTCCGCATTCACACTGCGCTTTCACCCCTTGTGTACGTGATACTACCGCTATCTCTATATGTGCATATCGCTTTACTATGACTTTTGTCAATCCAAGTGTATTTACAAATTAGTTACAGGAGAAGCTACATCCAAATGTGTACCAGCTGCAAGCATGAGGTGCGAAGATTGAAAAGTTTGACCCATGGTAGTTTGAACATGCTTGGGACGGTGAATTTGACGCTTAAAATAGCCAGAAATGGTTTAGGCGGAAACAAACTTCAAATCTGAATAAGGTAAGAAACGTCCGTCATAATAGTTTTGTAGGAAGATATATCTTCACCAGAGAGATAGTGGTCATTATCTATATGGGTAGACAGTTAGAAGTGACTGAGAGTAATATACCGTTGTGGAACGTACACGACGATAAGATACTGAAAGAGCAAACGAAACCAAGAAATGTTACTTGACAATTGGGAGCACGAATTGGCCATCAGGACTATAGGATGTGATAAACGAGAAAAGAAAATCGGACGAGTCGCAGGAAAGGAGTTTCAAATGGTGGAACATTGTCAGCGAGAATTACGGACCAATGCAGTTGTTAGGTGACGAAAGAAAAACCAAGCTTCGCGGCCGAAAGGAAACAATCGGATCAAGGGACGGGAAGGTCATGTGGAATCGAATAACGGAATACTGCATTACTCCAGAATGTGAAGAAATGACCGTGTCGAAACAGAAGCCCTACTACCAATCATACGAAGAGAATGAATTATAAGTTATGCCGGTCGGAGTGGCCGAGCGGTTCTAGGCGCTACAGTCTGGAACCGCGCGACCGCTACGGTCGCACGTTCGAATCCTGGCTTGGGCATGGATTCGTGTGATGTCCTTAGGTTTGCTAGGTTTAAGTAGTTCTAACCTCTAGGGGACTAATGGTCTCAGAAGTTACGTCCCATAGTGCTCAGTGCCATTTGAACCACTATTACAAACGTTCATTTGTACAGATATGAAAATGGTTCAAATGGCTCTAAGCTCTATGGGACTTAACATCTGAGATCATCAGTCCCCTAGAAGTTAGAATTACTTAAACCTAACTAACCTAAGGACATCACACACGTCCATGCCCGATTCAGGATTCGAACCTGCGACTCTTCTGGTCGCGCAGTTCCAGACTGACGTGCATAGAACCGCTCTACCACACCGTTTGTTTGTGCATATCCCAATGTGTTTCATTTAAAAGGTGACAGATTGTCATTTACCGAAACTATGAGGCATATACGACTGGTATGAGAAGAACATAAAAGTCAAATCATGCACTGGTCATGGACGCACGACGGGAATTAACGAACTTTAAACGTGGGACAGTGGTTGGAGCTAGAAGCCTGGAACATTCCATTTCGGATTTCGTCAGGGAATCTAATACATAGAGATCCACAATGTCAAGAATGTCACGAGAACACCAAATTTCAGGTATTACCTCTCACCACTAAAAACGCAGTGGCCGACGCTCTTCACATAAAGACCGCGATCAGTGGCGATTGCCATAGTTGTCGGTGCTAACAGACAAGCAACATCGAGTGAAATAGACCCTGAAATCGGTGTGGGACGTCCAACAAACGTATCCGTTAGCACAAAGCGGCGAAAGTTTGCGTTTATGGCCACGATACGCCATCACTTGCCGCACCTCTCCTTGGAACGTTACCTTATCGCCTGCACCCTAGAAGACTGGAAAACCTTAGCCTGGTAGTTCGTCGGCAGTTATAATTACCACATGTGGCATCGTACTGTCATGGATGAGAATCACTTTGTCCACATTTTGTATTTCTCGACGCCTTCGTCTGATGGCAGGCCAGAAGGCCGCTAACATCACATTCCTGAGCGATGGCTTTCAACAGATATTTTCTTTTTTTTATTTTCTTTTTTGTGACGTCCGAACGTGGATGTTTCCACACCATCCTCTGCTAGTGGGATTCCGGCGTGAAATGCAGCACTCACTTTTATCACCAGTAACAAACAGTTCCAGGATGTCATGGCACTCCCTGGATTACCGTTCCAGATGATTCAGTGATGACATCATTCGCTTGCGTTTCATCATGTTATCCGACGCTTAGCAACATGAAACTTTCCCATCCATACCTTAGTATCTGTGAATGGTATAAAATGGGCATATCACCTTCGTACTAAGGGTACCACTGCCTTAGTAAATGAGACCGCGAGAAAGCAAAATTGTAGGTACACGTCAATAGCCAGAAGACATACTATTGAAATAGGAGTGTGCACAGTGATGACTTGTCTCTGGATCATTAGTTGAAGTTATTATGCCTGGGATGTTCAAGTGCACGGGCTTCCTCAGGATTATATTACCATCGTCAACGATCGTCGAAGTTATCAGTATCACCTGAAAGATGGTAACGTAAATAAATCTTAGAACTATTCATGAAAACTTAGTAGCGCAAAGAGAGCGGATTGGAAGGTTGTTCAACAAGACAAGGAGAAACTATAGCATCTAAATATTTGTAAAAAAATTGTAGATCAGAACAACTGTGGAAAATGTCAAAGTGCAAGTGCCTGTAGTGAATGCCCCTTGTCTGGTCTGACTTGGATGGTAAATCCGATCAGCAGAAATGGGAAGTTGCTTAAGAATGGTATGAGAGAAATGGAACAATTCACACGTACTGTCTGAGAACTGCAGATGTGACTCTGAAAAGAACTACAACTCATTGAGCCAGTTAAGTATAGAATATGAAGAGTTAGTGATTGCAGTAGTTCACACACAGAAAGACCACCTGCACCATACGTGGTAAATTCGCTAGAGAATGCTAAATACCTAAGGCTAATCCTAGCGGAGGTGAGATGTAAGGTTTCAATTACCTCTAATTGTAAATTGTGTAGGTGTAGTTTATTGAATGCCAAGAATCTACGTGTATTTGATAACATTGATGTCTTAGGATATTTAATTGATATTAACTTAATTGAGAATTCTAGACAATTAAAATTTTATGTTGACCAGTTATTACGACAGCTGTTAAGGAATTGAAATTATGTAAGGAGAGAGATAAAAGGAGGAAAATTTATAACCATACTTTTGTGGAAATTACGATGTATGACCCAGAAAATTGAAATGGCCTTACAACGGAACACGCATTTTCCTAATAATAGTATTAAATAAAAAGTAATTAATTGGCTAAAAGTTAATCGACACATTTATGTGCCAATAAATGGTTGTATGTAGTTTCTGGTGAGGAAGATAATACCATATTTTATAATAAATGTTCATCTCAAGCTGTTGAAGTAAATGAAATCTGGAAGTATGGTGAAAGGTAGGGTCCTGATATATTCAATTGGTCACAGTGGTACAACAAATTATAATTGGAAAAAAGTAATATCAAATGTGGCTTTGAGCACAGATGTTGTGAGGGCCCGGAAACGAACATTGCTGCCTGACAGGTACGACTATATTTGCCTTTGAAATACACTCCTGGAAATGGAAAAAAGAACACATTGACACCAGTGTGTCAGACCCACCATACTTGCCGCGGACACTGCGACAGGGCTCTACAAGCAACGATCACACGCACGACACAGCGGACACATAAGGAACCGCGCTGTTCGCCGTCGAAAGCGCGCTAGCTGCGCAGCATTTGTGAACCGCCGCCGTCAGTGTCAGCCACTTTGCCGTTGCATACGGAGCTCCATCGCAGTATGTGCAGTTGACGGACTTTGAGCGAGAGCGTATAGTGGGCATGCGTGAGGCCGGGTGGACGTACCGCCGAATAGCTCAACACGTGGGGCGTGAGGTCTCCACAGTACATCGATGCTGTCGCCAGTGGTCGGCTACGGTCCCGCACACCGTTAGGCCGTCTTCCGCTCACGCCCCAACATCGTGCAGCCCGCCTCCAGTGGTGTCGCGACAGGCGTGAATGGAGGGTCGAATGAAGACGTGTCGTCTTCAGCGATGAGAGTGGCTTCTGCCTTGGTGCCAATGATGGTCGTATGCGTGTTTGGCGCCGTGCAGGTGAGCGCCTCAATCAGGACTGCATACGACACTAGGCATCATGATGTGGGGAGCGATCTCCTACACTGGCCGTACATCCCTGGTGATCGTCGAGGGGACACTGAATAGTGCACGGTACATCCAAACCGTCATCGAACCCATCGTTCTACCAATCCTAGACAGGCAAGGGAACTTGCTGTTCCAACAGGACAATGCACGTCCGCATGTATCCCGTGCCACCTAACGTGCTCTAGAAGGTGTAAGTCAACTACCCTGGCCAGCTAGATCTCCGGATCTGTCCCCCATTGATCATGTTTGGGACTGGATGAAGCGTCGTCTCACGCGGTCTGCACATCCAGCACGAACGCTGGTCCAACTGAGGCGCCAGGTGAAAATGGCATGGCAAGCCGTTCCACAGGACTACATCCAGCATCTCTACGATCGTCTTCATGGGAGAATAGCAGCCTGCATTGCTGCGAAAGGTGGATATACACTGTACTAGAGGCGACATTGTGCATGCTCTGTTGCCTGTGTCTATGTGCCTGTGGTTCTGTCAGTGTGATCATATGATGTATCTGACCCCAGGAATGTGTCAATAAAGTTTCCCCTTCCGGGGACAATGAATTCACGGGGTTCTTATTTCAATTTCCAGGATTGTATGTAACATCGAATCTGTTGATTTAAGGAAACCCGCCAAAATAGTAGAGAAAATTTCCAAAAGCATAGGGAAGGGATAGATCGAAATGCAAAGCCAAGAAAGGGTCTAAAAATGTCCCATTGCTACATACCCTAAGTACAACCTTAGTTATGATAGAAGTTGTATCTTTGAGTTATTCCGAATGTGATTGTTGCAACATTTGCATAAGAAATTATTTGATGAAATTTGAGGTGGTGACTTGCTTTCTCTTTCTAAGTGAACGACTGTAGTGAGTTCATCAGAGAAACCGAATTACCGTTGCGAGCGGGAGGACAGATGACAAAATAGTGACGTAAGAAAGACTTCGTAGAGAAACAGATGGCTGAGTAATCACAAGAAACTGACGATAGTGTACAAAATGTAGCTGAGTTCTTTCAGGATCGTCTAAACAATCCATGTACAACTTATATAGTAGTACTGCTACTTTGTGTATGGCCCATTAATGTACTTCTGCGGGGAGCTGTCAGGACCGGCACTATTTTAGTTAAAAGTGAGAAAATAAGTTGGGCAGTTGCACTGGGCCTTCTTGGAAGGCGCCAATGGGTGTGCTGAGCACGAGGAACACGACCAGAGCAAAGCCGAGTAATTGTAAACAAGAACGTCTTTCGAAGCAAATTTTTACTTTAGAGGGTTTCAGTAAACCACAGAAAGGGCGTCCGTCTAAACGGGGGCAGGTTAAAACACAGAAAGGTATTTGCAGAAACGATCGGTGTGGTAATTGTGAATTGTCTAAACTGTGTTGGGAAAGAACCAGAGTTCCAAGCCCTAATAGAAAGTACTGAAGCGCAAGTAGTTATAACTTCGAAAAGCTGAATAAAGCCGGAAATAAATTTAGCAGAATTTTTTTTAAATGATTTAACAGTGATCAGAATGGATAGATATAAATACAGTTGTGATGGATTATTAATTACTGTCACAAGTTGTTTACCTTGTAGTGAAATTGGAGTAGATATTTCCTGCGAAGTAGTATGTCGGACTAAACTATTAATTGGATCGTTTTACCGACCACCCGACTCAGAACATATATTGCTGAACAATTCAATGAAAACATGAGTCTCATTTCAATAGGTACCACAATCATGCAATTATAGTCGGTGGTGACTTAAATCTACCATTGATATGCTGGAAAAATTATACATATAAAACCGGCGACAGGCATAAAACGTCATTCGAAATTGTACTGAAAATTAATTTCAAGCAGTAGTTCATGAGCCAACACGATGCATAAATGGTTGCGAAAGCATACTTGACCTCTTAGAAGCAAATAATCCCGTACCAATTGGGAGTATCATGACGAATGCAGGGATTAGCGACCACAAGGCGGCTTCTGCTAGGCTGAATACCGTAACACCCACAACCATCAAAAGGAAAAGCAAAGTACATCTATTTATGAAAGCCGGTAAAAATGCTCATAATGCCTCTTTAAGAGGCAGTCTCCACTCCTTCAGATCTGATCATGTTAGCGTAAAAAGTATTTGAAATGATTTCAATGAGATAGTATCGAAGGCTGTTGAGAGATATATACCACATAAAGTAATAAGTGATGATACGGGACCTCCATGCTACACAAAACGGGTGAGATAGCTGTTGAACGAGCAACGAAAAAAGCACTCCAAATTTAAAAGAACGCAAAATCCCCCAGATTGGCAATGTTTTGCAGAACTTCAAAATATATTGCGTACTTCAGTGTGAGATACTTTTAATAATTTCCACAACGAAACTCTTTCTCGGGATCTGCAGAAAACCCAAAGACAGTCTGGTCACACATAAAGCACATCAGTGACAAGACGCGGTCAATACCTTCACTGAGCAATAACAACGGTGAAGCCACTAATGACAGTACCACTAAAGGAGAGTTATTAATCATAGCTTTCCGAAACTCCTGCACCAAAGAAGATGAAGTAAACGTTCCTGAATTCCAATAAAGAACAACTACGAAAATGTGAAACATAGGAATTGATGTCCCCGGTGTAGTAAATCTGTAAGTAGGCTGTTTACGTTTTTTTATTGGTAACGCCACATAGCGCTCTGTATGAAAAATTGGCTGTACTGTGTGCAGTCAGTGGCTGGTTGGCATTGTTGTAATATTCGCCATTGTAGTGTTGGGCAGCTGGATGTTAACAGCGCGTAGCGTTGTGCAGTTGGAGGTGAGCCGTTAGCAGTGGTGGACGTGGGGAGAGAGATGGCGGAGTTTTGAAATTTGTAAGACTGGATGTCATGAACCGCTATATATATTATGACTTTTGATGATATTAAGGTAAATATATCATTTGGTCTCTATTAAAAACATTCATTTGCTAACTATCCCTATCAGTAGTTAGCGCCTTTCGTAGTTTGAATCTTTTATTTAGCTAGCAGTAGTGGCGCTCGCTCTATTGCAGTAGTTAGAGTAACCAAGATTTTTGTGACGTAAGCGATTTGTGAAACGTATAGGTTAATGTTAGTCAGGGCCATTTTTTTGTAGAGATTTTTGAAAGTCAGATTGCGTTGCGCTAAAAAAATATTGTGTGTCATTTTAAGCATAGTCTTGTATAATTGTTCTAAGGGGACGTTTCATATGTCGACCCTTAGCCGAGGATACCTCACTGGAATCTTCTGATTTTTTTCTTGTAGTTTGTGTAATTAGTGTAGATTTTATTTATTGCTAGCGCGTAAATGTAAGGAGAATCTCTTTTGTAATTGTAGTCTTTCATTGTTGTTCAGAAAACAGTTGTGGCATGCATGTCGGTTTACACCAAGTATTTCGCAGCTGCGGTTGCAATTAACTAGATATTATTTTCAGTGCTACATTAATGTGTTCTCTTATTTTTGCTCTTCAAATTGTGCTTATCTGTGTTATCGTGGGAAATATTCTGACAATAATGGCGTGCGAAAAACGTAATACTAGGCTTCAAAGTAAACTGAGAATTGACAGTGAAGACGAAAGCAGTTTGTTAGCGCCACCATGTAATGAATTAACTAATGTTCAAAGTCTAATTTGGTAACTGTGCATAGGGAAATGGATCAGGCTGCAAATAATGGTGTAGGCAGTGAAACAATTAGTGAATAGGGAAGCCTCAGGATTCCGAAATGACAGGACACACTCTTGCAAATGCTGTAGATTCAGATTTTGCGCCCTCACCGTTTTCTCAAATAAATCCAGACACATTTTATGCTTTTCAAAATGCGAATATTGCTGGTTCAAATGCACTGCCGAATAGCACTAAGGAACATGTTTCAGACACCAGTGCACTGTTATTACAGTTAAAGCAACAAATAGGAGAAAGGCTACAAAAGTTAGACACAATGCTTGAACAAAATCAGAAACAAATGGGACAAAATCTTCAAATTTTAGACACAATGGAACAAAATCAGAGACAAACACAGCAAAAGCTTAAAATATTAGACACAATGGAACAAAATCTTCAAATGTTAGACACAATGGAACAAAAGCCTCAAATGTTAGACTCAGTGGAACATCGCTTGAACAAACACTTGAAGAGTTAACTACTGAGTTGCATAAAATCGAATCGAAATGTCAAAAAGGCTTTAATGACGTAGAAACACAAATTTGATAGTATTTTCAACCTATTTTTTCGCGGCATGTAAATGCATTACAGAATCACAAATCAGCCATAAAAGAACTGCAAACTATTGTTCATGAAAATCATGAGACCTTGCAAACCAAAATTGACTCAGTTGCATCTACCGATTCGGTTATGCAACTTGCAAAATCTCAACAAAACTTAAAGGACACAGTAGATACGATTTCAACACAAATGGACACTCTGAAATTTGGTTCAGAAAAACACACTGAGGAAATAAGTACACTATCGGAGAAAGTAGCCAAACTTTCGGATCAGTGCATTAACTTATCTGCAAAGGTAGATGATGATCTGAATGACACAGAAGCGTGCGAACAAATTAGGAAATTCAAACAAAATCAGAATCAAATTAATACGCAACACCAATGATAAATCCGGGTAGTACAAGATCAGCTGACACAGGTAATACAAGAAATACGTATTTCAGAGGACACTCGCGCTCCAACACAGGAAGAGGGACTTAGAAATACGGAAAAGCCACAAAATAATAACACAGGCCTTTCCGGAAATTATTAAAGAAATTGGCAAGGTGCACCGAATTTTGAGATGGAACCGCCGACACGACGTAACAATGACCGGTATGCTACCCGCCGACACGATGATTTTGACTATAAGCTGTTCATTACTACACGTAAATTCAAAACATTTAAGAATTCTGTCAACGACACTCATCTACAAGCGTGGCTCCATCAATTCTCTCATTGTTTTCCTCCTAACTGGTCATTAGAGCACAGATTACAATTTATGTGTGGCTACTTAGAGAATGAAGCACCTATAAGAATGCGATCGATCATTGACGATTGTCACAGTGAAGGAGAATTTTGTCATGCCTTCCTATCAGCATATTGGTCTCAAGCTACACAAGACCGGGTAAAACACAGCATCATTATGATGAAACATTTCGAAAAATCTGAAATTTCCAGTCTTGCGAAATATTTTGAAGACATGTTACATAAGAATCAGTACCTTTAAAACCCATACAACCCGTCAGAACTCATCTGCATTTGCTTAATCAAATTGCCTGAACATTTACGACATATTATTTTGGCAGGACGTTGCAAAGAGGACATTGAAGCTTTTTAGGGACTGTTACAAGAATTGGAAATTGACACTGACAATCGCGGAACACGAAAACAGGAACACAACAAATACAGGTCACATCTGTCACAATTCCGCCATGAAAGAAATTATAACTGGACACGACAAGGCTATTCTCACAATACAAATCGTGACCAAAACAGACACCACACGTATGACAACCATTGGCAGAGTAGTAATAATTACAGGGAAAGATCACCTCTCCGCGGTAGTGCCTATCACAGAGACAATCAGAGAAACAGACAATATGGTAACCAAAATAATTATTATCAAGGGAGACAGAATAACTTTAGACGCAACGGTCCAGCGCGCTGTTACAATTCAGGGAGAAATTCTCCACCACGTGACTGACAAGAAAGAAACTATGGAATCTACCGACATGACGACAGACGATATGATCGTAACGACAGACCTGAATTCCATTAGAACTGGCGGGATTCAAACAGGGCGGAGCCCTCTCGACAAGGTGAATTTGTAGAAGTTAGGTCTCCAAATCACAATAACGACGCGCGCCAACAAAGAGACAATAGGCAATGACTCATACCGCTGGCAGCCACAAAACGTACGTATGAAACTGACGACGCAGCTGCCGTAGCTAGTAAAAATGGAAGATATTAGAGACATCTTACTCCAGGAACACAACGTGAAACATAACAACATTGCATATCCGGTGATTCACATTACAGTAAAGGACGTAAAATGTACGGCAGTTCTTGACCCTGGGAGTCCATTTCAGTAATTAGTGAAACAACTTTTAGCAAATGCAACAAATCGAACGATTGCCCCACAGTGCCATTACGTAAGATTAAATTACAAGGTGCAATCATTGAGAAATGTGTTGATGTACGCCAACAAACCAACTTAGAACTCACTTGTGAAAGCCACAGCTTCTCTATGAATTTTTTTATTGTTCCATTATTGTCGACGGAAGTTATATTGGGAGTAGACTTTTTGAATGAATACAAAGCAACCTTTAACTTTCACGATGCTGAAATTAATTTAGAGAAAGAATGTAAGTCAATAGCTTTGAAATTTGAAGACTGGCTCTCAAACCGTGACGAGGAAGTTAATCGGTTTTACCTTCTGTTAGACAACAGTTCGGAATTTTATACGCAACTAGACACTAACAATCACTCTGCAAGTACTTACAGGGATGATATCGATGGCATATTTGAAACTAATGAGTTAATTCAGAATAAAATTCAAACAATTGAGAATTGTAATGACACTGATAGGCAGGACACTTTTGAGATTTTATTTATTTATTTATTTTATTTATTTATTTATGCATTTATTTTACCCAGCAAGATTAAGGCCTTCAGGCCCTCTCTTACACCTAACCAGGCATATTAGATTGAACGAGTTACAGTTTCTACATAACATTAAGGACATATAACGTATTATGCAGTATTGATGTTAAAGAAAAAATAGATATTATAACAGTAGTACAATGATAATTATAACAATAAAATAATTATAACAATGAAGAATAATAATAATAATAATAATAATGACTATTCATATGAAAGTAAACATACTTTTCTTTTGTGAATGTCAGTCCCATTGTTAGTTGGGAATTTTCTCGTTATGTTCTTGCAGCTTCTGAGTTATTCTCATCTAACAGAGATATAAGACGATAGAATGGGGTTAAAGAGAAATATAAGAGGTAGATAGGTTAGAGGAACAGAAATAGAATGGTAAAATTTGAAGCTGTGATGGAGAGGAGAAAGAAAGAGATTTGAGGGGCACAACAATGGTGGTTATACCATCACTAATTTGTAAGTTTTGAGTTCCCTCTTGAATGTTGAGTAGTTCTGGATAAGACGCAGATCACAGGGGAGCGCATTCCATAGTCGTGTGGCTGAGATGGAGAATGGCACAGAGAAAGATTTTGTGTTATGTAAAGGTACAGCCAAGATGATAGACGTATCCGATCTGGTATTGCGATTGTGGAATGATAGTAGGTGTTTAATATGAGAAGATAAGTATTGGGGGCACCAGTGGCTAAGAAATCGATGAAGTAAGCACATCGTGTGGAGATCGCGTGCCTTATGTGGGCGTATCCAACCTAGCTGGGAGTATGAAGGACTGATATGATCATACAACCGAATATTGCACACGTATCTAACGCAAGCATTTATCACTAGCTCGAGGCATCTAGAATATTGACTATTTGTACCATGTTGAACTACATCGCAGTAGTAAAGATTAGGCAAGACTAGTGTTTGGACTAATTTTTGTTTAACATGGGTTGGAAGTATTTTTCTAAATTTTTGAATTGCATGTAGGGAGGAGAGCGATTTCCGGCAAGCTGTGACTGTTTGTTCTTACCAGTTTAGGCGTTCATCCAAGTTTATTCCAAGGTCTTATACTGTTTTTGTGTATGATAGTTGGGTACCATTGAGGAGTATTTTAGGGACTGTTTCGCGAAAGTACCAGCTGATTAACTTTGGATAAGATATAAGTATGAGCTGGGATGTCTTGGGGTTTAGTTTCAGACCTAGGTTCGGTGCCCATCGAGAAACAGAGCAAATATATGCGTCCATACTCGCTACTGCGAAAACAATGATTTTGGGGCTTGCACTTATGTACAGTTTGATGTCGTCGGAATAAAGATGGTAGTTGCAGGAGTGAATCACTGAAAAATTATCATTAATGTATGAGAAGAGTAGTGGACCAAGGACAGAGCCTTTTGGAACTCCAGAGGGCACGCTTTTCCATGACGACATTTCCGACCCAAAAATGACTTGTTGACTTCTGCATTTGAGGTAGCTGTCGAACCAGTGTATTGTGCTGTTTGTGAAATTGAGCTGTTTCATTTTAATTAGTAATTTATCGAAATCAACTGTGTCAAAAGCCTTGCTAAAGTCAAACAGTGTTAGGATAGTAGCTTCACGTCTGTCCATAGCGTGTTTAATGTCATCAGTTACTTTCATTAATGCAGTTCCTGAACTATGGTGCTTTCGAAAGCCTGACTGATATTCGTCATGAATGTTATGAGTTTTGAGGTAATCCGTCAGCTGCTCATGGACGATGTATTCTAGGGCTTTAGATATGGCAGGTAGTATGCTGATCGGCATGTAGTCACCTGGTGACTTAGGGTTGTCAGTCTTGGGTATAGGCTGAATTAAACTTTGCTTCCACTCAGTAGAATATGTACTACTGACAAGAGACAGGTTGAAGATGTCTGTGATAACTAGAATAATAGTGTCTACGACGTTCTTAATCAAGCCAATGCTCACTCCATCATTTCCTACTGCCTAGGAAGAGATTCTCATAACTGCCTTGTGTACTGTGCAGGTAGTAACATGTTTCAGGAGAAACTTGTCTCTCGAGAGATTGGTAATTTATCGCTGCGTGGCAGTTTACAGCTGTAGAGAAGAAATCGTTTAATTCTTCTGCAGACGCTTGACAAACAGCGTCAGATCTTCGCTTCCCTGTACCGAAACTGCGCAGCTTTTTCCACAGTGTAGCAGGTTTGGATATGCTGCATACGACAGAGCGGGCATGTCTGATTTTGGCATTCCTCACGCTTTGCTTGGTTCTGTTTCGGAGTTTCCTATGAGCTTCGTACGCCTTGGGAGTTGGGTTACGCTTGAAGGCCCTATGTGCAGCATCACGTTTATTCATTAACTGGCGTAATGCAGTGGTCAGTCACAGCGCGGGAGCTCTCTTTACCTTGCCTGTGCGTTGAGGAGCATGTTTATCATTCAGTGCAATAATTTTGCGACATAATTCCCGAATTTTTCCTTTTAAAGTCGGTTCATTGCTTATATCCTGCCGAGGGAGGTCTGAGCAATCCTTTTGAAGAGCGTCATGGTTAACATTCTTTAAGTTTCTGTAGGTTGCCAGGTGAGATTTTTCTTTGGTTGTATGCATTGAGTAATTTAAGAATATCACGTCATGAAACAGAGAGTCCTGGAGCGGATGTCTGATTGGCGCGTATTATTTTATCTGGTCACTTTTTTGCTATTATATCTATGAGTGTGTGGCTGTGTGGCGTGTGATGAGTAGGGTCCAACTTTGTTAAACTCATATCATTGGAGTGGAACGGCTGCCTTAGTTTTTCGGCAGAGGGAGATTTTAACTGTAAGTCGATGTTTGTGTCGCCCATAATGATTGTGTGTTCATAGTGTGTCACGAGTGAGGACAGGGCAGACTGAAAGAAGGACATGGCACCGACGTGTCGAGGTTTATAGATTACTCCAATTAGCAGTTTCTGATTTTATGTATTTATTTCGAAAAATAAGAACTCTGCTTCTCCTTCGCTCATTGCATCCGATGTGCATAGTATAGTAGGTGTCAGATCAGAGCGAACATAGGCACCCACACCACCCCCGCATCGTGTTTCACGATCTGCCCTTAGGAGAGAGTAACCAGCGATTCGGATAGTTTGGTTTCAACCAAGTTTCAGAGACGAGGATAATGTGGAACAGCGATTGGCAGAACAGGTCACAGAATTCGTCGAAGTGAGCCATTAGCGACTGCGCGTTCGCGTGGGCCACAAAGAGCCCACCGCCGGAACCGGTCCGTCCCATTGTGGCTGCCTGTAGGACCGAGGGCGCTCCGTTTACCTGTCGGCCGGAAGAGGGGCAAGAGCTGGATTTCGCGGGGGAAGACATATTCACAGACGTGTCCAATGTCGTGATTGATTCAAGCATCTGTGGACTAAAGGTGAAAAACACGCTGGAAGTATCGGAGAAGGGAGCGAAAAGAAAGATGGAAAGTGGCAGTAGTGGTTGCGGAAAAGATAATAGTAGTAGTAGTTGTAGTGACGACTAATGAAAACAACAGACATAGAAAGGCGGTTGTAAGGAGCTTTCTGTTAATGGAGAATGTTAATTCCCATATGACTGACAATATGAATATACATGAGCACTTATGATAGACAAATGAAGAAACAATATTTTTGTGAAACAATTGACTGATTTTAAATAGAGTACTTATGGTACTTATAGAAATAACGGAGCAGTATTTAAGCTAAAAAGAAATGAAATGAAAGAATAAAAATTAACTTATATTAGACAGATTACAATTTGAGACTTTGTGTCTTGCGAGATTTCGCTCAGTATTTCAGTTCGAACATGTTTGTCACCGTTTTCCTCCCTCCTTCCGTCTTCATTACGATCCTGCCATCCTGGGTCCATACATTTTGAAAGCCGAACTTTGTGATCGCAGCGTTCTAAACTTTTAGCCTTTCGCGCGTCAGATCTTCCCTCAGGGTAACTCCATTCTTGGCGAGTTTTCTTTTCTGAGCTAACACTTCAGCTCTTTTCCGGTAAGACACAAATTTAATTATTATGGGCCTGGGTTTCATGGCACCTAGTGCCCTGTGCCCAACACGGTGGCTTCTATCAATATCGGCTACGTCGATCTGCACGCCAAGTTTCTCACGCACGAGGCTAATGGCCAGTTCGTCGGTGTTTTCGCGATCGTTTTCAGCTACCCCGAACAAGCGCCAGCTGTTCCTTCGCTGATACTGCTCAATTTCATCGGTGGCAGCAGACAGTTTAGCTTCTAGGCCGGTGGCTTTTTTCTCTTGTGCGCACGACAAACTTTTGCAGTTTGTCCATGAACGCGGCTGTCACAGAGTCCGTGATGGATTGGACGATTACGTCTAGCGTGTCTTTGCTGTATTCCACAGTTTTTACTCAGAGTACAACAAGAAACAAGAGATTTCAGTACCAATTTTGTGTTCTTGAGCATACTAAATTTTGTGGTAGACCATACGTAATTCCGGCACATTATAGGGACCGTGTTAGAACACAAATAAAATCTAAGCTTCACGAGGGCATTATTGAGCCTGTAGTAAGCTCATACAACAATCCATTACATGTTGTTGAGAAGAAAAATGGATCGATGAGGATTGCATTAGATTTGAGACAAATCAATACTACCATTATTCCTGAAACAGACAGGCCGCAAACGTTACAAGAACTTCTTCAAAATTTTAATGGTGTAAAAGTGTTGTCTTCCATTGATCTCAGATCCAGCTTTTATCACATCGAACTTCATCCAGAATGTAGAAAATACACAGCTTTCCTTTGTTCCGGCGTTTGTTATCAGTTTCAGAAACTTCCTGTTGGTTTGAACATTTCTTCGGCAGCATTCATTCGTGGGCTAAATTCCATATCACCTGATTTCTTAAATGTCACTTATATGTAGATGATATTCTAACAGCAGAAGACTCATGGGAACAACATAATCGCATCCTCAACAGTTTGTTACTTATTTTTGCAGAATCTGGAATTACAGTAAACTTGGAAAAGTCTGACTTCGGTAGGTCAAAGTTGATGTATTTGGGACATATTATTTCTTATGAAGTCATTCAGCCGGATCCTGAAAAGTTAGAATCAATCAGAGCCATTCCAGTTCCATCCAAAAAAAAAACAAATCCGCAGTTTTCTAGGTCTCGTGAATTTTTACCGTCGTTTTCTGAATATGCAAATTCTTGTTACACCAAAATTTTGTTATCTCGCTGGAAAAAATACTATTTGGAACTGGGACGAACAAGCACAGTTGGGATTCAATTCTTTGAAGGAATCGCTACTTAACGCGCCAATACTAGCTCATCCAGATCTCTCACAAGATTTTTGCCTTAGCACGGATTCTTCTAAAGCCGGTCTTGGTGCCCATTTATTTCAAGAAGCGACAGAAAATGACATTACTGTTCAGAAAACCATTGATTTTGCTAGCAGAGTGCTAACAAAATCTGAAAAATTTATTTCGTTACTGAATTATAATCTTTAGCTACCGATTGGGCATTTAAGAAATTCCGTTTCTTTCTTTTTGGCAAGAACGTAAAAGTATACAGTGATCATCGTGCATTACAATTTCTTATATCTTCCAAATTACACCACGACAGGTTAAAACTTTGGGCATTGTTTCTGCAAGAATTCCACTTCACAATAGTCTACATTCCCGGCAAGGAGAACATTGTTGCGGACGCACTGTCACTCGCACCGGCTGGGATTGACGAAAGTAACACAGAAAGCAAACTAGAGAAAAATTTCAGTATTTTTTACATTCAGAAAGTCGCCTTTGAAAACTTCATCACCACATCTTTAAAGGGCATAGCTCATGAACAAGATAAAGATCCGATTTGGAAAGACATCAAAAGTAAATGGCATGAAAAGACACACACACAGATTCGGCATTATTATCTGGTTAGGAACTACATACTGTTCAAACGGTGCACTGTTGTTGACAAGCTATGGGTAATTCGCATTCCAGACGATTTCGTTAATAAGCTCATTTGGTACATTCATTTCAGCTATGCACATTTTGGTCCACGAAAATGATATCATATTCTTCGAACGACTTGTTATTTTAAAAATATGGAAAAGAGAATTCGAAGAGTCTTGTCTATTTGTAAACTTTGTCAAAAGGCGAAACCATCCACTCTCTCGCAACGTGCTCCATTGTTTCCTATCATTCCTTCTAAATTAAAAGAATTTGCTGCTGTTGATCTCTTGGGACCGCTTGTTAGAACATCTAATGGATTTTCATACATTCTAGTCGCTGTTGAATTTAGTTCAAAATTTTTTTCTTTCACTCCATTACGTATAGCCACTAGACAATCTGTATCCAACGCCTTTGTTACATGAAGTTGGACACGTCAGTAAAGTCATTCAGATAACGGACCACAATTTAGATCTGTTGTTTAATCACGCATGCTTCGTAACAATAAAATCACATCTGTTTTTATTTCATTGTACTCACCCGTCTGAATGGACTATGAAAGAAAACAATAAGCTTTGCAGACTTTAATGTCACAGAAAGCATCAGCATTGGGACAGATATTTACACTTATTTAAAAACGTGCTGAATGAAATGGCTCATGACCCCACAGCTTTACCACCTGTTCATGTACTGAAGAATAAAGAACCACCGAACAGAATCAGTTCTGCTGCAGACAAAAGGAGAAAATTACACGGTAAAGCAAATGCAAAGAAATTATTTATTGGTCAGAAAGTTCTCATTAAAGCTCATTCATTGTCACATAAGAAGAAACATTTGAGTAACAAATTCTTTCTAGTTTACAATGGACCTTACAGAATCCGACGTATGCCACATGATAATTGTGTTGAATTTGAAACTCTGCGTACTAGGAAGAGTAAAGGTTTACACCACATTTCACATGTAAAACCGTTTACTGCAATATAATCAGCTTTTTAACTTTGTCTGTGCCATAAAACATTTCACTTCACATTTCTAGTATGCTTTGTCACACTGAGAAACTGTTAACATGCAACAATGTTTTGAAGTTAACTATCCAGTCTAGAACCTGGGGAACATTTTCAAACAGAAATGATGAATGCATTGTTATAGTGAACAGACGACACAGTTTTGTAATTCATACATTCTTGCTTGTTAGTTGCACTATTACGTAACGACTATAAAGCTTAAATACTTAGAACATCTACAGTTAATGAGATTTTAATTAAACATTTTGGTTTAGGTGAAAAGACATTCGTTATTCAAAGTACTTTCTGTGAGATTAAAGATGACTTAGCATTTGGTTTCTTTAATAGCTACACGATTATATCACGACGCTACAAGAAGAGCGAAAAGTTTTTGGACACTATTATATTTAAAGGATTTTGTTTCTACTGATTTGTAACGCAAATTCTTGACCTGTGAAATATTTTTATATGAGACTGTCACTATAGCGGAATCTGCTGTCGTAAATATTTCGGTAAGAAAGTTAAGTGACAAGTTGCACGTTATGCGTCGTGGGCACACAGCTGTACGACAGACGCATTGAAAAATCCATTAGTGTGTGCCTGTCAGAGGCACAGGTGGAGAGAAAAAAAAGAGGCCATTATCCTCGCTATTGACATTCGTTTGTGGAAAGCATCGTAAATACGACACCCTCAAACTTGAAAAAATGATTACACTGTAGAGATCTTAATTTATGATATTTACTGAAATGAAATGATGAGAAACGTTTCATGTGTATTGTCTTGCTAGTTGGAAGATTGTTTACTGCATTATAAAATGCCTTATGGTTAGCGAATAATGTTTCACGCCTTCCTTTGCCTATTTTGATTAATATCTAGTTTCTAGCTGCACTGCAACCTTGGTTAAAATAAAATTTTATAGACGTACTAATATAAATATTTTCTGTCTACAGATCCAGTATATAATAATAATGTGATATACTTCCAAAAATGAGGGAGCACAAAAAGACATTTCCCTTCACAGGAACTGCATACATAAGTTTCTTTTCAGGTTCTTGGCAATTTATTTCATAGAATAAGTTTTTGTGGTGCACCGCTTTAATTACATATACATTAAGATGTGAATATACATTTCCCTTATCTGCATTGTTGTCTTTAGTGTAATATTTTTTCTGCCTGAGCTTTGTCATGTTTAGATATAAGTTATTGCATTCTCTGCTGCTGTTTGCCAGGCATAGTATTACTGAATTTACTTTGTATTACTCTGTTAAGACAGTTTACTACGGATTTATTTTCTTGTTTGCTGCACAGTGCCTTATTTTAGTTGTAATATTGCAATTGCTTTGCAATTTCAATTTTTTTTCATCATCGCTCTTTGTGTTAATTGTTTTGTGCTGCTGCATTACCTCATCCCTTAGTTAAGCATTTGAGCTCAGTTGATTTAAGTTAGCTTAAGAGGGGGTAGACTATATAAGAGAATGAGTTGCGATGAATTGGAAGGAATGCATTGAGAAGGTATAAGAAAATGGTTTGGCCAAAAAAGTATTTTGAAAGAGGATAGGAACAAAAAAAAGTAGGGTTTAGGGACAACAGGTTTAGATAGGATATTCTTGGAAATAAATGATGAGGGAAGATAATGGAAAATAAATAATGAGATTAGAAAAACGTGAACATATAAATACAAAAAGCATGCTTGGATAGAATTTTTTTGGTGGAAACAAATGTTGAAATAAGATGCAAGATCTATGGAATGAAGTTTTGAGTTGGACTGCAGTACCAAATGCTACACTGAAAACAAATCCTGTCCTTTCCTTGTAATATCCCACTATGTGTTTGTGTACCCTTGTGTATTTATGTTCTTCTGGTCTTTATATGTTTATCTGATAAGACTTATATTGCAGAATTTTTCTAATACTCAGCTACATGAACTATGATGAGGAATACTGTTATCCTCAAATATAATTTGCATTAATAACATGTTATGTACTTTGTAAAGAAGTTAGAAATTATTAATTCTGTTCTGTTTTAATTCTCATGTGTGAAGTTTATGTTTCAAAAGTTATTCTGATCTTTATGTATGTACTTATTTCATAATTTTTGTAACACTGATGTGGATGTTTATTTCTATTCTTTTGTAAAGCCTGTTTTACTACGAAAGTTATCTGTACTATTATGTTCTTTAATGATATATTTTGTACCTTTGTTATTGTATTTTTATGTTATAAAATTGTAATTGACACCAGTTCATCAAATTAAGTAACTTGTAAGTTACATTTCACTGCACACGTTTCTGTTGGCCACAGTATATGGACAATATGTGAGAAGTAGGGACTGATAGTGTTTGCATGTGTGTTAATAATTCAGCAAGGGACTGGTTAACAGCATTGCTCATTCTAAGGACATTTCCAAAAAAATTGTGAGTTCACAAGTGGTGGTTTATGGACTTGCTATATTGTCCACAAGACTGTTAAATGGTGATTGTGCACCTGCACAGTCGCAGCAGATGGCTTCTGGCCATCTCTACAAGGACTGAAGTGGGTATTCACCTTCGATGGCTCACCAATACCATTATTCCTACAAGGACTGCAGTGGGTCTGAACCTCTGGTGGCCCACCAATACCATAATCTCTACTATTACTACAGTGGGTCTGCTCTGTGATGACCAACCTTCCAATATTCTTCAAAACTTAGACTGACTTTGCTGTGGGTTTGCTCTGTTGTGGCTCATTACCTGTCTGCATGTCTTCCGTTGGAAGTACAACACTACTTCTTCAAGACTGCATAAAAATCCACTACTTCTGTGTGCATTTTCATTTACTGCTCGGACATTGAGCAAAAACACTGCTATTTTACTGTGATGAACGATCATGACTGTCTTTATGGACAGTGAGAAAATGTTAGCTTTTGACCAACATTGTATCGATAAGATTGTGCATTTAATTTCTTTGTTATGGTAATTATGAAATTTTTTTCTAATCTGTATTGGCCACAGCCCAAAACAATTTTTAAAATATTTTGTGGGAAGCATGGGGGCTATTTAAGTAGGCTGTTTAGGTTTTTTTATTGGTAACGCCACATAGCGCTCTGTATGAAAAATCACTGGCTGTGCTATGTGCAGTCAGTGGCTGGTTGGCATTGTTGTAATATTCGCCATTGTAGTGTTGGGCAGCTGGATGTTAAAAGCGCGTAGCGTTGCGCAGTTGGATGTGAGCCGCCAGCAGTGGTGGACGTGGGGAGAGAGATGCCGGACTTTTGAAATTTGTAAGACTGGATGTCATGAACTGCACAGTCTTGTATAATTGTTCTAAGGGGACGTTTCAAAGAAGCTTATATCACTAAATAAAGGCAAGCCTCCTGTCCAGACTGTATACCAGTCAGGTTCCATTCAGATTACGGTGATACAATAGCTCCATATATAGCTGTTATATACATCTGCTCGCTCAGAGAATGTTTCGTACCTAAAGAATGGAAAATTGTTCAAGTCACACCAATACGCAAAAGGGAAATAGGAGTAATCCGCTGAATCACAGGCCCATAAAACTAACATCAATTTGCAAGAGGGTTTAGGAACATATAATGTATTGGAACATTGTGAAGTACTTCGAAGAAAACGATTTATTGACACATAGAATGGTTTCAGGAAACATCGTTCTTGTGAAACACAACAAGCCCTTTATGCTCAGAAAGTGGTGATTGCTATGGACAGGGAATGTCAAATTGGTTCCATATTTTTAGGTTTCCAGATCGCTTTCGCCACCGTTCCTCACAAGCGTCTTCTAACCAAACTGTGTGCCTACTGAATATCGCCGCAGTTGTGCGACTGGATTCGTGATTTCCTGTCAGAAATATAACAGTTCGTAGTAGTACACGGAAAGTCGTCTAGTAAAACAGAATAAATATCCGGCGTTCCCCAAGGAAGTGCTATAGCCCTCTGTTATTCCCGAACTATATTAACTACAGAGAAGACAATCTGAGTGGCGCTATAAGTTTGTTTGCAGATGATGGCGTCATTTACCCTCTTGTAAAGTCATCAGATGACCAAAACGAATTTCAAAATAATGTAGATAATTTATCTGTATGGTGCCAACAGTGGCAATTGAACCAGAATAAAGAAAAGTGTGAAGTTATTCAAATGACTACTACAAGAAATCCGCTACATTTCGATTACGAGATAAGTCACACATATCTCAACGCTGTAAATAGGGGGAGATAATGCCACAGACATGATAAGTGAACTGGAGTGGAAATAATAAAAACGAAAGTGTTTTTCGTTGGGACTGGATCTTCTCAAAAAATTTGGGTCACCAGTTTTCTCCTCCGATTGCGAAAACATTCTGTTGGCACCCACCTATTTAGGAGAAATGTTCATCACGATGTAGAAAGAGAAATCAGGGGTCGCACAGAAAAATAAAAGTGGTTATTTTTTCCGCGCGCCGTTCGAGAGTGGAAAGGTAGGAACTTCTTAAAGGTGCTTCTTTGAACCATCTAACAGGCACTTAATTGTGACTAGTAGAGTAATCACGTAGATGTAGATGTAGATACAGACTCCCAGAAGTTATCTGCTTGCCTGTCAACGGTATAGCACATGGGTGAAACTCGTCAACCCATCAAATGAGTCGAGGATAGAGAAAAAACCAATGACAGGAAAAAGCCATGTTCTAATTGTGGTTACTAGATGCGCTGATGCAGTGATCGACAAAAATAACGAAGACGGTCATGGACAACTATATCTGAGTGGAAAAAATTCACTGAGAAAACCTATAAAGGGTTAGCTATGGACCGTAGTTTTCGGTCATAGAGTCAGCTGAATCTGTAAGGGACGTCTTTTTCCTGTCACCTTCACAATCCTAGTACCAAGACACAGCTACCTGTCAGGATTTCTTGAGTGCTGGCCAGGCAGAGACCGGAAAAGGCAACAGTTAATTTACAAGCGCATGTTCTCGACATCCAGTACGAGGCGAGAAACATATGAATCGATCTTTTCAAGTGTTCGACCATGCCCCAAGTGCGTGCTAACGGCAGAGTCGATGTTACCCACCTGCGTTTACCCGTTATAGCGCTACATCACAGTTTGTATTTGCTAATAATGAATATTCCTGTACTCCTTTTGTATGACTAAAGATTCAGTGATTACTTTGTCTTCCAATTCTTTGTCTCCTCTAATTTGTGAACCAATAAATTATCCGATAACGCTGATAAGTAATTGTCTTTCATATCATTTTCAGTCTGTATTGAAATTCCACAACGGTAAATAACCGATCAAAAGCTGTTTCGGGAAGCGAGTGTACTTGATATAAACGCAGACTTCAACAGCATTGGGATTTTTCTGTCACAGAGAAGAAAAGGCTGCTTGCGGGAGAGATACAGGCCAACAGTGTGTGCTCTGGAATGCCCATCTCTGTGTGCATTATCGAGCTGCGAAGGATGGAATCTCATAATCGGAATACACATGACTTTAGGAAAGCTTTTTTTTTAAAAAAAAGACTTCATATATTCAGGTCATTGTATGGTCGCCTATGTGTAGCGTAAGTGTGTCGTGCTCTGAGTTAATAGCTTCTGACACGTATAGTTTGCTCAAGAGTCTGTGTAGCTATAGCAGCGTTCATATCTCCGGTAGAAGTTAATCATGCTGCAGAAGATGTGTGGATGAAAGCTACTCACGATTTTCTCTGCAGTCGATAATTCGTGAAAACCTCTAGGACCTTCGTGGAGTCTGTAAAACAGCTTCCCAGCACCATGCAGAATACGGGGGCGAGAAACATAATTTCAGTGGTTAGTGTAACATCCACGTGATAAATTTTTGGCTACAGTACGACGAGAGGAAATTATGTCTTTAACAGTTATAAACATTATCTACACGACGTATCAAAACACAGTGGAAATTTATAAATATTAATTATTTATATAATATTCTATGATACAAATGGACATATCGATGTGTGTCATACAAAGACAATGATAATTGTAAATTCCTTTTATGATCAGAGTTTGTGTTCCTTTGTTCTTACTTTTTGTTGGATGGCTTTTGTAGGTTCAGCACGCAAGACAGCATATCAAACTGAGGTCTGTCAAGAAATTGTAATTATTTGTTAATTATTACTTGAAAATGGAGTTCATTATTAATATTATTTTAAACTAGAGTGAATAATTATTGTAACTGTAATTCCTCTCACAGTAAGCATTATCTGTGTTAATTATTTCTTTCCGCTGTAAGGCGCGCAGCCAATGATAATAGCGATTTGTATCGCGCTTTTGTCGGTAATTTCCTTAGAAACAAATCAAATGTTTGCTTGATGAAGTCTAAATAGTGCACAATACCAAAATAGATTTTATAGCGTTCAATAAGCATTTTAAATATTTACTTATTTGCGCCAACAATAGAAAACTTCAATCAATTGTCTGCCGCCATCTTAACAATTATCTCAGCGGCAAATTCAATTTTAAATCACGCAACTCTGCAGACATAAATGCCGAACGTTACACAAATGTGTAAAAATAAATGTGCACTGTGGTTCCCAGCTCATTTTATATGAAAATGATTCGAATCACATTTGTTCTTTAAAAACAGTGCTCATAGCATGATCCTTTTAAGAAACTATTCTAGCTGATGTATGGAGCCGAAATTAATTACGCAGGAGTTGAGAACAATATTGTTTCAGGTAACATACATCAGTGTTGTGCGCGGCTGATATCCGGTGGTTTTAATGATTATTTTGCTGAAAACTGTTTCCATCGTAATCCATAGTTGTATAGAATCTGTTGTATGAACTGTGATTTAGTGACACACAAATTATTGACAACACCTTAACACGACGTTAACTTGGAATTCTTTGGCAACCTTGATCAAATCTTTAGCCGGGAGAAAAATTATTTAGTAATTACCCAATGTAATATAATAAGATTATCATTTCCATTTACAACTTAGTTAAATACCAAACCACTGAACAAGGCGAACGCCACATTAGTGAGGTTGATCAGTACAATACTTTTTAGTGTGTGGTGTTAAAAACAAGTCAGTGGCCCATTTACTTTCCGTGAGGATCACTCTGTTACGTGGGTCTCACACTGTTGCGATGAAGACGCAGTAGGAAACTGGAGGTAGTGTTTTAAGTAAACAACGAGGTTTGTGAAAATGTTTAGAATGCATATGGTTTTCTTGGCAACTAAAGGGTTTATATTATTATTTGAAAAGAATTTCTTTAAGTACTACCTTGAGGACTGTGCATGTCGATGTTTTGCGGACATTGATAAAAACCTGTTAAATGCTGACCGATGATATAATTCGCATCGAGGTTAATGATATGATCTTATATTCGTCCTAATGTTTTCGAACAGAGGAGAAGATTAATTTATCGGCACTTGTATGAAGACGAGATATACAGGGTGAGTCACCTAACGTTGCCGCTGGATTTATTTCGTTAACCACATCAAATACGGACGAACCGATTCCACAGACCGAACGTGAGGAGAGGGGCTAGTGTAATTGTTTAATGCAAATCATACAAAAATGCACGGAAGTATATTTTTTAACACAAACCTACGTTTTTTTAAATGGAACCACCTTAGTTTTGTTAGCACATCTGAACATATAAACAAACACGTAATCAATGCCGTTTGTTGCATTGTAAAATGTTAATTACATCGGGATATATTGTAAACTAAAGTTGACGCTTGAGTACCACTCCTCCGCTGTTCGATCGTGTGTATCGGAGAGCACTGCAACATAAATCACGTTTCTACAGAATGATCTGCCAAAGTTGATCGAAAATGTCCCACTGGAAACGCTTCGACGTATGTGGTATCAGAATGATGGTGCACCTGCACATTCCGCAATTAACACTAGGCTGACCCTTGACAGGATGTTCGACGGGCGTTTCATAGGACGTTGAGGACGCATGAATTGGCCAGCCCGTTCTCCTGATCTTATACCTCTGGACTTCTTTCTGTGGGGTACGTTAAAGGAGAATGTGTACCATGAGGTGCCTACAACTCCAGAGGATATGAAGCAACGTACTGTGGCAGCCTGCGGTTAGATTACACCAGGAGTACTGCGGCGTGTACGACAGTCATTACGCCAAAGATTGCAATTGTGTGCAGCAAATTATGGCCACCACATTGAACATCTATTGGCCTGACATGTCGGGACACACTCTATTCCACTCCGTAATTGAAAACGGAAACCACGTGAGTACATGTACCTCATCCGTCATGGTAATGTACATGTACGTTAGTGAAAAAAACCAATAAAAAGGTGTTATCTTGTGGACGTAATGTGCTGTTCCAGTCTCTTCTGTACCTAAGGTCTATCACCGTTCCCTTTGGATCCCTACGTAATTCAGTGCTCTCCGATACACACGATCGAACAGCGGAGGAGTGGTTCTCAAGCGTCAACATTAGGTTACAATATCTAACGGGACTCCATTTAACGCAACGTATGTTTGTGTTAAAAAATACTTCCGTGCATTTTTTTTATGGTTTGTATTGAACAATTACACTAGCCCCTCTCGTCACTTTCGGTCTGTGGAACCGGTTCGTCAGTATTTCATGTGGATTACAAAATATACCCAGCGGTAACGTTAGGTGACTCACCCTTTACAACCTTACCTACAAATCAATAACGAAGCTCACCGATTAAGTGAGTATCTCGCCTTCTACTAATACTTATTACTGAGCTTGTAACAAAAAACAGTGAAGCATTTCAACCGTATTTGTACTTTTAGCCTTTATGAAACGAAGAAATACTTTCAAATCAGGTGTTTAGAGTAAACTGGGCTTACAGCATTTTTTCTGTCCTGTCCACTCTGTTGGTGCAGGTAGACACTTAACGTCTGTGAAAATATATCCAAATTTGCTTCATTACTCTGCAATTCACAATGAAGTGCCTGACACAGGGTTCACCGAAACGCCTTCAATCGTTTTCTCTACCGTACCACTTTGTTATAGCGCGCGGGAAACACAAATACATACGAGTACATATGTTCGTAAGTTCTCTGATTTCTCATGTTTCATTACGATGATCATTGCGCTCTATGTAGGTGGGCACAATCCAAAATCTCCACACTCTGAGGAAAAAAATTGTGATTGAAAATTCGTGACAACATCCAGCCGCAAAGGAAAACGACTTTCTTTTAGTAATTGCCGCACCAGTTAGCGTACCATATTCGTGGCACTCTCTTTGCTATTTCGTGACAATACAAAACGAGGTGCCGTCTCTGAACTTTTTCAGTGTCCTCCGTAGGTCCAATATGATGCGGCTCCTGCACCGCACAGGACTACTCCTGAGGAGCACGGACAAGCGTAGTGTACGCAGTCTCTTTAGAGGCCCCGTCACACGTTTTAAGTGTTTTGTAAATAAATTGTGGTCTTCGGTTTATTTTACCCACAACATTGTATGTGATCGAACCAACTTAAGTTATTCGTAATAGAATTCCGTAAGTATGTAGTTGAGTTTATAGCCATTATATTTGTGTGATTTTTTAGTGTAACCGAAATTTAGTCGAGTTCTTTTAGAACTCATGTGGTCGACTTCACCTTTTTAATGAATTAGAGTCAATTGCCCCCTTTCGCACCATACAGATACCTCGTTTAAATGGTAGTGGAATTAGTTTTGCCCATCTGTTGACTTTATAAGACCATAAATGACAGCTCCGTCTTCCCACAATCTAAGAGTGCTATTCAGACTTTCTCCTACATCGGTCATGAAGACAAGGAACAAAAACGGACCTATAACACGCTACAGGTTGAAACCGTGCGGCCGTTACGGTGGCAGGTTCGAATCCTGCTTCGGGCATTGATGTGTGTGGTGTCCGTAGGTTAACTAGGTTTAAGTAGTTCCAAGTTATAGGGGACTTGTGAACTCAGACGTTGAGTCTGTGTTATACCAAGGATATCTGCTTGTAAGTTGCTCAAGCTTTCAGCTTATCTTGATTCGAATCTGAAATATTTACATCGTCTACTTTGGGGAAAGAATTTGCTAAATCCGCTTTTAGTAATTCTGTTTCACTGACACTGTCAGCAGTAGCGTAGCCATTGTTATAGTGCAGTGAAGATATTCATTGCAACTTTCCGCTTGAGTACTTAAAATAAGACCAGAATGTCTTTGGATCTTCTTCCACATTTATAGATTGAGTTTCGTTGTGAAAACTATTAAAAGCATTTGTCATTCGAGTTCGCGGTAAATATCCAGCTTCTGTAAAACTACACCACTCTTGTAAGTTTTGCGTTCTTTCAAATTTCATATGCCTTTTTCATCGCTTCTGCAACAGTGTTCTGACCTGTACTGTGTAATATGGGGGATCCGTAGCATTTCTTATTAATTTATTTCGTATATGTTACTCGGCAGTCGTCGATAGTATTTCTTTAATTCAAGGCATTATATAAATAAATAAACGAAAAACTAAAAACTTGACGTAACCAGACTTCGTATCTCGTAAACGTTTTCTTGTCTGGCTCGTTCGCGTAGCCACGCCTCCCTCAACCAGTGACATGTAAATTCATTTCCCTTTTCCTTGTCGGACTGCTATTAACACCCACGGGAGGAAACAACGGATAATTTTATGTGAAGTACAAAACGCCTGATAGCGTTTATCACTACAATTCGCACTTATCTGATGACGTTCGCTTGACGTAACAACGGAAGCTTACTAGCCTATAAAAGGCGCAGTTGCTGACTCCTGGCTACTATTCGCCATGCACAAGACACTCATTGTCATCGTCGTAGTCGCCGCCTGTGTTGGTAAGCCAGTTCGCCGAACAGAGCCACGTAACTTCGTATATAATTGACTCTTACACGCATTTTTAATTTGTAACAGATATGCCAATAACGTTGTTTCACCTCTAACTACATATCGAAGAGGCGAACAGCTGGAAACGAATTACTTGTTGCTAATCTTTGAGACACTCTGTTCATCCATTCGTTCTCTATATGCATCACCTTTCACTGATCTGCACTGTATGCGCTCAGCAGTACACAAGCCTTTATTCATTTGTTCTTTTATATTTACTGACAGGACGGACTCAACTGCGTCATAGTATTTACTCTCACCTCATACTGCTTGAGAGAAAATATTACAGGAGGAACCATACGCATAATTTTTTCTAGTTATATCCGATATGTAAGGAAAGGGAAACATAAAGGATAAATGAGGCAAGGGTCGCGTACAGTAGAGTGAGACTATGTGCACCCAATTACCTAGAAATAAACTGTGGGAAAGAAGATTAATATTACCAGTCAGTAACTGCAAGCTCCAAAAACAGCACCCATTTGGAATATAATGCAGCATGAAGTTGCTATTTTCACTTATTCAGAGCTGTGATAGCATTCCCGTTTACATATTTAAGTAAGTAGAGTTCGTTTGACCAATATCTAACAGACGGTTCCTAAATCTCAATAATCCAATGAACGTTGTGCTTACATATCGTTTCGATGACAAGACGATAGAAATGAATTTTCTCCCAAAACATACGGGCTATACTACGGATTATTTATTGCGATGATTTACATAAGCTGCCAGTGAGAATACAGGTCGAATGTGACCGACACCACTGAAAACGGGCCTGTTGATGTACAGAGGTCAATGGCTGTTCGCCCAAGGGTCAGCGTGAGCTGAGCCCCCTTTCTGTGAGCCACCCATTACCGGTCCTTGTGGTCACTGAAGCACCAGTTGCACGTCGGATCCATGATAACGATGACAGGGGCGCTCTGATTGCCTCTCTGACGATTGCTTGAGCCTCACGTTCTGTTGTCTCTCCAGGTCGAGTGCTTCCTTCTTGATTCTGTGTTCTCCATGGCTCCCCATTCCTATCAACATCGAAATTTAGTGGCATCGCTGCTCTTCAAATGTCGAGTGATTCTGTGATTACTCGAACCATCTTCTTTGAGCCCAACTACTCCTACTCTCCCAAATGCTGATACATCACCCACCTGTCTGTGAGCCATGTTTTCTGTCCAACTGAGTAGCGGAATGATATTCAGAAAGACTTCCTTTTCTGGTGTCCATATATTCCCTATTTATTATTTTTGTTTTTGCCTACTGCTCTTTGAAGTCACAAATTCATCCATCGGCTGCCAACTGCGAATGTTTTGCATCTTTACTCCATACCTTTAGGAGTAGCAGTTTGTGACCAATTCATTCTCAGCTCCCACAGTCGCTGTTGTTTTATGGAGGTCGCAACGTTAAACTGGCCTTCAAAATCTACGAACCAAGTTTTCATCTTCTGTCGGTCTCTATGTGCAAACTAGTAGTAATGATTATAAAGAATTCTCCTCGTTTGTAGATAGAAACCGGATGTTAACCTAGTTTTCGGTGCGGGTAACCACCCCTACTTATGCCACGAGCTGCCTAAAGAGGCAGAACGCCCAAAATAGCTAAATACTAGCATAAAATGTAAAATAAACGGTACGTGTCTACAATGTCTATAGCTGTACTTGGTTCAAACGTCAGAAGGGTGATTCATCACCCCAGCAAACTTTCGGTTAACCGCGTGTGAGGGAAGCACGCTTATGACGTTTGAGCTAGGTACAATTATTGACATGGTACACACATACCGTTTAATTTACATTTATTGCGAGTATTTTGCCATTTTGTGCGTTCTATATAAATGTTGGACCATGCCCCATTAGGGTTTAGTGTGTTCCAAAGAAGGCGTGGTTATCTGCTCCGAAACCAAGGTCAACATCCGGGTTCTATTTGCAATTGAGGCGGATTGTTTATAATCATTAAATTTTTCACGATTGCTGACGCACTGCAATGTCGAAAGTTCTCACAGTATTAGTCTTACAGAAAAAATGAACAGGACCTGTTTGTAGGAAAATTCATGTAGTTAAATTCTGTACCGGAATTCGTTTTGAATGGAGTCTCGATTTGCAGGTTATTTAAGAAATATTTACAAACGTGACCTTCAAATGCCCCTCAAAACCTCGACTCATTCCTCGCTATTCAGATTTCTATTATGTTGCTTACGGTACTCCTACCGCTGCATAAGGTTCTGATACGACGCTAATTATTTATAAAATTTGACTTTTTCTGGTCTCCATTGACTGGCCATATTACGCTACTAGCTTTGTCGAGCACTACCAGATTGAAAAATTAACGTCTGTGTAGATTTTAGCTAGGAAGTTAGCGAATTTTAGGAGCATAAAATGAACAATTGTATCGTTCTATTCGTCATGCTTCTGACTATTAAACTACTGTGTTTGTAGGGATTATGTTTGGATCGAACAGTAAATGTATTTAGTTTAAGTTAAAAGTGTATAAAAGTTGTTTTTATTTCGTTACCCACACAGGCACGATTAAACTAATAATGTTAACGAAATAGCGAACGATTTTCGGGGCGCAATAGCCCAATCAATGGGGCCAAGAAAAGGTTGAATATTAGTAATAGTTGGCATAGTCGGAAATTTGTTTACAGTGGTAGGAGGGTGAGTCAGGAACCATATAGAAGAAATCCTGAGTGGTGACATGAGTGTGGGGGTGGTAGGGAATTTGAATATCACTTTTGTATGTTTTTGTTGAATATCGCAAACCGTGCCCTCATGAAGAAAAGTATCCCAGTACAAAATTTAACCATACGAAGTTTCCTTCAAAAAACGTCCTGTTCACTGTTTCTGTAGGCCTAATAGATTGTGCGTAGCAAGTGAGGGATATGAAAATTTTGGGCGTCGATTTTGAATCTCAGATATAATATAGTGGATTTCCTAAAATGGCAGCGTTAAGTTTAAGGCGAGCGTAACAAACCTATATAGGCATAATAAATTATGTCCATTAGGATGCAATTTATGGGAATTCTTATAATAAGTATATCAGAAATAACTGTAACATAGTGGGGAACAACAGCAGCTATAGCAAAAAAGAAGAATTTAATTTGGTTAAAGAATGATAAATATCATTTATAGGTTTAAATTGAAGAACGTGGCGACGACACAATTGAGAGAAAAAAAGCAAGTGGCAGAATATAATGATTATGGTGGAGAGTGGGTTGGTGTTTGGCCCGAGTGACTGAGAAACGAGAAGAAAGGGAGCAAAAAGTGGTAGACGTTATGAGCACTCGCTTACTGTTTCACAGCGCGAACTGGACATTTTTGTTACATATTCGGAAAAATTTTATTTAGTGGACAAAACGAAAAACTTAATTTTTTATTGAATTATGTGCTGACAAGGTGGCTAGCAGCAACAAAGAAGGAGCTTGCAAATGATTTTGTTTTAAGGATAGGCACAACTCGACAATCGCTGACTGAGCCCTTGTATTACGATTACGATGAGGTGATAGACGTCGGATCTCTCTTGCGAGAGGACGGTTGTCCTGCTGGTGGGTGCCAACGAGTTGGTGGATTCTATGACAGTGAGAAAAACAATTAGAGGCACTTCTTTACTTAACTTCAAGGAAGTAAAGAGCAATATCGAACACAAATAAATAACGTTTAATGAGGATCCAAAGATTTTGGAGGTCAGAACCTCGTGCACGCAGGAGAACACGGAAGATAGTGCAGCCTTTGTCGTAATGCGGAAGTGGAGGGATTTATCTAACGTCTAAAAGGACACGATGATTGGCTTTCGGGCAAAGTGCGGAGGCGTTTCTAAAACGGCAGCAGGTTTGTTATCTGTTCGTCTGTGAGTGGCAAAGTGGAGCTACACAAAACTGGCGTTGAAGCACCTGTGCTGCGCCACAGCCCTTAGACGACTGGGGTTAATGACAGCTGCAGACACGTGTACGGGCTAACAGACATGTAGCTGTTCAGCAACTGACCATCCAGTTGTGGTAATCTAATTGCTTATGAGCTTCCACAGTAGGCGACTGGTCCATGTACGTAACCTGACTGCTCTTCAACATGCCAAAACACACCTGGACTTCCACTGAGTGGAGACAGGTGGCATTTCAGATGAATCACGTTTTATGTTCCATCAGATGGTTCAAATGGTTCAAATGGCTCTGAGCAATATGGGACTTAACAACTGTGGTCAACAGTCCCCTAGCACTTAGAACTACTTAAACCTAACTAACCTAAGGACATCACACACATCCATGCCCGAGGCAGGATTCGTACCTGCGACCGTAGCAGTTGATGAAACGAAATCAGTAATTTGTGTGACCTGAAAGTGAGTAATTTCTGGTCGGTTACTAAAAGTACCTGGGACTTCTTCACCCGTACTTTAAGACGTAGTTTTTGGAACACTGAAGAAAGATCGATTTTCATATGAATGATATTCATTGACGCATTGTCAGCGTGTTTTAAGGAAATTTGTTCTTGTGAAACGCAACTATCTCTTCATTCGCAAGCAATAATGAGTGCTGTCGACGTGCGATCTCAAAATTATTCCATATTTTTAGGCTTCAAGGAGGCTTTTTACTCTGTTCCTCCCAAAAGACTTCTAATCAATTGCGTGTCTATGAAGTATCACTTCAGTTACGTGACTGGACTCGTGGGTTCCTGTCAAATAGGTCACAGTTCGTAGTAATCTACAGAAAATCATCGAGTAAAAGAGAACTATTCCAATTCAATCTCGTTCTTTTTCTTCAGAAACGATTATGGTAACTCTTTGAAGAAAAACACGTCCACTTTCGATAAAACGGAACTATTATCTGGCTTTCCCAAAAGAAGTGTTATAGTCTCTCTGCCCTCCCTAACCTATGTAACATTTTATTAGGCAATCTTTGTAGCCCTGTTAGACTGTTTGTAGAAGAAGCTATCGTTTGGCCTCTAGTGAAGTCATTAGAATATCCAAACCATTTCCAAAATATACACTGTATCTGTATTGCGAAAAAAGTGACAATGGTCTCAGAATAGATAAACTATAAGGTCACCCAAATGAGCAAGAAAAGAAAGCCATTAAATTTCTGTTACACGAGAAATTACACAACTTTAAAAGCTGCCAGTTGAACTAAGTATCTGTGAATTACTGTTAAGGACAATTTAAATTGGAAAGACCAGATAGATAATGATATAGGGAAGACATCACATGGCCTGCACTTAACCAAGATTTAGAAGTACAACATTTCTACTAAAGGGACTGCTTACAGTACACTTTTACGTCCTTTGAAAGTCATTAAACGAATGTCGATTTCACTGCGACGAGATGTTCTCACGAAATTTCAGTCACCAATATTTTCCCTTAATGTGAAAGTATTTTACTGTCACCTACCTACATAGGGAGAAATAACCATCTTAACAAAAGTATGAGAAATCAGCGTAGCTACAGAAGTATGTGTATGTAAATGTTTATTTTTCTCACGCGCTGCACCAATTTCATGTGCATCAAATACTTTGCCGAATTCAAACAGTGTCGTTATTGTAGCCGCATGTTTGCCTGTGGCATATTTTAGGTTACCATGGTGCCGTGATAATTCAATTTTCTGTTGTGAATGATGAATTTACTGATGTTATTGCGTTGTATGACACATATTAAAACTACAAAACAATTCCTTTGCGCAGGAGCCATCTCTGCACAGGCGGTATGTCCCGAGGAGTGCCTAGGGCAGGCAGGAGGGCCTGCGGTTGCAGAGGACAATCTGCACTCTGGTTTGTATATTAGCACTACATATGTCTGAAAAATATACTGAAGGAAATATTTTTTTAAATTAGTTGAGTATTCCAAAAATTATACGATTTTTATGCTCATATTCTTTTCAATTCTTCATTGCCACTTTTATACAATTAATAAGTACTGAAATTTGTTGGTGCTTGTGTTAGTTTAAAATAATTACTGCTAAGTTTTAAATATATATTCAAGGTCATATTTTTACGATGAAAAATTACATATGTTAATTTGCTTTTAATCAGCGATTTTATTTTTAAGCGATGAATTTTTGTCAATCCTTACAGTTTGAGCCCGACTATTAATTAAATAAAATTTGCAGCACCTCAGAAACCTAAAGAAGTGTCCTAGAAAAAAATGTTGACACTAACTTGTGAAACTATATTTGCAAGAAAGTAAAATTCTGACATCAAAGAATACCAAACAGTAATACAGACAACGCACTTCAGTTCATTATCATATAGTTGGTAATTATTAGTGTCCGCAAATCGGTTTAAGCTGTTTCGAACAAACACAGCTGACTCGTGGTATTAATTATAACATGGGTTAAATGGTTAGCACAGTTAGCAATTAACACTATCAATAGCCAATAAGTTGCACGCTTAACAGATATTACCTGAGCCCGGTTTGCGGTAATCGTTGCTATGATTTAGAAGATACCCTAGTGGAAACACACCGAACTACAACCAAACTAACTCTTAACGTGTCCGCCTCTTAAAAGTAAGGCCGTTTGACGTAAGGTATCACTAAAATTTTCGTACAAAAGCCCTCTTACCCAAAGACGGCACTAACATTACCTTATCCAGCTGAACCGCAGTGACCAAAATACGTTTTTCTTACTGCCACACTTCAGTATTTCATACTAAAGAACGTGCAATGCGAAAACGCAATGCAGTTCTTATCGTACTCTTGCCAACAAAGGGCAACACTTAAAAACGCACGCACTTAACGGCGTTTAGAAAACTTCATAAAACTCATACAGCGAAACTCAGTGTTCGCTCGGACTTGGATATAATGAATTCGAGTTCTCGGTGAATCCAAACTGATACAAACTTGATCCAGTGACAATATAAGGAACTATGGTGGAGCTGATTACAATTAGTACATCGCCACGTGGGGTAGCCATGCTGTCTTCGGCGCCTTGTCACGGTTGGCGCGACTCTCTCCGTCGGAGGTTCGAATCCTCCCTTGGGAATGGATGTATGTGTAGTCCTTACGGTAAGTTATTTTAAATAATATTCAGTAGTGTGTAAGCCTAGGAGCTGATAACGTCAGTAGTTTGGTCATATAGGAACTTACCACAAATTTTCCAAAATTAATAAATCCTTGCTCGGTCGCGGTTCCTTAACTGTTTAAACAGAACCCTTTTCCGAGAGAATGATAAACGTAATTGATTCCCAGTCAGTTCACTCTCTGAACTAATCGTGCAATCCCTGATATAGTCTATCAGTACAAGGTATCAGGCAGATTCCGCAAATCCAGAAATTTCAATAGACAATTGATTGTACAAAACACCGGACAGACAAACTAATGATAACTGTTACTCAGGGCAATTTGCACGCAGAAAAGAAACGTAAACGTCCCGAACCACAAATACATCTCATTGCAGTAAGATTGTAAGCTAATCACAACGCACTTCCCAGGACATGATACCTTAATTGACGGAAACGCACCGACGCTCACACAACTCACAGCAAAAAATGTACATTTCAGCGTGAGGTAGCCTGCACCAGAAACGAACACTAAAGTAGAACTGGGAGAATGTAGCTGATTGTAGCTTCTGCTTTCAGCATCCGTAAGTGGATTACCACCCCATAGGGTAGCTGAAAGAAACGACTGAAAACACTTTTACTTGCAGGAAACTACTCAGCAGTAACTAACTAAACTTTCCTGCACAGGACGCGATGGAAGGGACCTGCCCCGTCAAAGTCTACGAGCGCCACATCCCACCTCAGCGGCCAGAGCAAGTGTCAAGCCGACGATACCCATAGAAACCCACGTTACCGAAGTGTATAATCCAGCGTTTTGGTATTATCTGGTAATTAGTTTATCACTAAGTGCATGTTGGTTTTTGTTTTTAGGAGTAGTCTGAACTTTACTTCTTACCCATTGGAGGCGTTGTGTCCCAAACTCGAAGGAAAATTTAAATAGCCTGACGGAAAAAATATCACAACGCCAAGAATAATTAATGTAAAGGAATAAAGTTCCTCGAATACGCTTGTCTAGGTTATTGACAGGGATAGATCACAGGTTAATGTCAGCGCGAGATGATCCATTGAAAATGTGAAGTGCTGGTACATTAATAACCGAGTTATCTGCCTGCCGTCTGGAATATGTTTCAATATGGTATGCCTAATAGTGTCGATACCTGTTCCTTGAGAAGGGATTCTCATTAAAGCTTTTCTTATTTCACGTGCTGTAACGTGGTTTAAGTAGTAAGCATAATGGTCATGTAGCCTTAATTTTCCTTCAGAATGTAGTTCTTCTTAGCATTTGGGCTGATTAAAGCTGAAATAACTCGTTCACCTTGTCAACTGGCTTTTTCCGTCCTTCACCCAAGCTACGGAGATTCTTCCACGTAATCTAAGAGCTCGTACAGTGCCACCTAAGGTATGCCATATTTTTGCATTGCAGACTGATTGCTTTCGCCGGTTGAGCTGTTTCCTGTATCCTTCGTAGCACCAGCTAGCATCACACGTGTGGACGAATATTTGACATAACTGAAAGTTTTGGATTATTCGTATATGAGCCATGAACTTATGAATAAGTCTCTGGATCTTTGCTCAGTTGTTGGTTCACTGATTATTTGATGTTACAGCGTTTTTGAGCTCTACGCACCAGAGATCCACGGTCGATATGATTAATGTTCCTATTAGCTGCGTCAAACAATCAAAGTTTTGGTGACTGTGAGGAGTAAATCACGGAATCTGTAACATACACTGCCATGGCTGCCGCTCTAGTTTTACCAATAACTAATATACTGTTACTCTTTTTCAGTGTTTTTACGTGTATACGAATGTGACGTCGAGCAGGGAGGTGGGTGGGGTGTAATGGAAGATTCATCATCTTGTTGCCACTATCAAATTTTTTACGATATTGTAATACACCCACTGAAAGAGTAGCGGCGACTAACACGCTCACGTCGTTTCTTCAATTTCGTTGTAGTAGCACAGAACACTTCAGAGTTGACCGTTACATCATGAGGGAGGACGTCAAACAGGACAACATCTTCAGTGTCCCAGAAGATCGTCGTCCTAACGCGCCTCGAATGAGAGTGTCCGCTCGTTGAAACGTTGCAAGAGTCACAGCTGCGTGAGGCCTCCCGTCACGCAGGACACCGGACAGGTCTGAGCGACCCTCCAGCGATAATCACCGACGTCTCGCCCCACGACACATCGTGCTTTTTTCATCTACTAGGTCTCCGTCGACATTCCAGCCACCTACGAATTTCTATGAAGCTCTGGTTTTCCGCTGAAAAGAACTTAATGACAGCTTTCTGCTTGGAATGCACTTTAGTGACAGACCCTAATTTGATGGTCATGTAAAGAGACACAGCCAATCCGAACCTAATGAAACTACAGGGACTGAAGCGGTAATATACAACGATGTTCCACAACAAATTTCACACTTTCCGATCTAAACTGGCCGAGAAAAGCAACGTGTTGCATTAATTATTGTAAGCCCCTCGTAAATACGTTCATACTGTGGGTTCATTTATTGATTTCACAGTTACATTACATTAGAATGCATTTCACGTATCTATGCCCACATGTAAAATTCAGTTTGCTCTTTTCTCAAAAGATATACTGCTAACCATGGTTGAAGGGTAAAAAGCGCATTGATAGTCATAGATTTCCGAGAAACGTTTGACATAGCGCCCCAGTGCAGGTTGTTCACAAAGGTGCGAGAAGAGGGATTATACGGCCGTTGAGGCCGAGCGGTTCTAGGCGCTTCAGTCTGAAACAGCGCGACGCCTACGGTCGCAGGTTCGAATCTAGTGTCAGGAATGGATGTGTGTAATGTCCTTAGGTTAGTTAGGTTTAAATAGTTCTAAGATCTAGGGGACTGATGACATCAGACGTTTAGTCCCATAGTGCTCAGAGCCACTTGAGCCAATACGGATTATGTTTCTAGATATGTGGGTGGCTTCAATACTATTTAAGTAATACAACCCAGTACGTTTTCCTTGTCGGCGAAGGTTTATCAGAGATAAGTGCATTGTTAGGAATGTCTCTGGGGAGCATGATTTTACAGCTTTTATTCTCTATATACGTAAGTGATCGGACAGGCTACAGAGATTTACCTCTTTCTGCTGATGATGCTCTAATGTACGGGAAGGTGTCGACGTTGGCTCGCTGTAGGACGACTCAAGATGACCCAAACAGAATTTCTAGTTTGTGTGATGAGTTGCCAAGTGCTATAAATTTAGAAAGATGTAAGATAATGTGATCGAGTAGGAAAAAAACAATTCCTTTAACTTTAGAATACAGGGTTAGTCGTGTGCTGCATGACACAGACTCATCGATTCAACATCTAGGCGAAAATTTGTAAAACAATATGAAATGGAACGATCAGGTCAGGTTTTTAGGAAGAAAGGCGAATGATCGACTGCGGTTTATTGGAAGGATTTTGGGTAACTGTAGCTCATTTATAACGGAGGCGGAATACAGAACGCTAGTGCGAGCCTTTCTTGTGTACTGCTCATGTGTTTGGGATACCCAATAGGTCGGGTTAAAGGAAAACAACGCAATAATTCAGATTCGTTTTGTTAGATTTGTTACAGGTTGGTTCGATCAGCAGGCAAATATACTTTGTGGACTCAAATGAGAACCTTGGAGGGCAGACAGCGCACTTCTCTCGAGGCTCCATAACAGATATTTAGTCCACTCTGTTTTAAGGCTGACAGCAGAACTATTCTATTGCCGCCATCGTACGTTTCGCGCAAAGACCACGAAGATGAGACTACAGAAACTGGGTCTCGTCCGGAGGCTTGTAGACCGTAGTTTTGCCCTCGCTCTATTTGCGACTGCAACAGGGAAAGAAATGACTGGAAGTGATGATGTGTAAAAGAATATACGGCTGAACCTTTACGGTGAAATAATTCTCAAGATTTATTTTACTTAAACGACTCAGTAAGTGCATATGCTGAAGTGAAACCTGAGGAACATTTCTCGCAGAAATGGGCTATGGCTGTATGGGCTTCATAAAATGGCTATAGTGTCTTTTCTTCAAAAAAATTTAGTAGTCACCAAAATTACAGCGATTGCAGCGATGTTTCAAATGCGCACGTGAAACTCTCTTGAATCGATCTTGGTCTATGCTGAAAAGTATGGAAATCACGACAGGAATGACTCGCAAAAAAACATTATCTTATAATATGTTATGTACAAGGTGTATCATGTGTCACTCTCTAGTTACAATGACTTCCTCGTATTCACAGTAAAGTGAAGGTAATCGCGATTGGAGGACTATTTATAAAGGAATCCTGGAACCGTATCTATGTAACTCTTGACTTCATTTCACTATAGTACATGCAGCCACATCTAGTTGTGTCAAAAAATGATGCCCAGGAGGCGCAACAACACCGCAGCTCCTACTGAAGGCCTGAACAAAACTCAGTTAAATTCATATAAATTTTGGGGCATTGTGAAGACTATAACAGTCTTAGACGCTTCTGCAAACGAAGCCTTGTTATGGTATAGTGTAATAAATATCTCGGACTTATCGTAGCACGAAAACAAGAATGGAAGTCTCGTAGTGAAATAGACTGGAGGATAGCTTTGTAGCCAGCCGCGGTGGCCGTGCGGTTCTGGCGCTGCAGTCCGGAACCGCGGGGCTGCTACGGTCGCAGGTTCGAATCCTGCCTCGGGTATGGGTGTGTGTGATGTCCTTCCTCTTTAATCAGCTGCTGACCAAACCCGCGTCATCTTTTCAGAACTAAAAGTATGAGTCAATATAATGATGATACATAGTCTAATTATTCCTTCACGTAACAACTAACCGATAATGGCTAAAGTTGTTTCATCCGTGAGGGCAAGAGTCGTTAAGACTGTTACCATTTCTTCGCTCCCAAGTCATCAGTCGGAACTTCAGGAAAGAAATCCAGTATTTGGCTTTCTAGGTTGACAAGTGATCGATCTCGAAGTCTTCCTTCCCCCCCCCCCCCCCCCCCAACCAAATTACCAATGGTATCGTAAGCACACAAAATTTACATGTTTGTGCTTTGTAAAGCTACCCTCTGCCTCAAATGTTTTATCAAATAACTGCCCAAAGTTAGCGATACTGCTAAATTTAGTGCAATTTAATCGGAGTCACTTGTTAATAACATCTCGTCCGAATTTTCCATCTTACCAGTTCCCACATCTGAAACCAATGATGGAATTTTTCAAGCTGAATCGTTATTACGGTAACAATTCTCCCTGACTAGGGAAATTTAACCGTGTGAGTCCAAGCATACACAGCTTTTTTCCGCATATAACGCAAGTGAAGGGAACAGTGGCTGTAAATCCCGCAGTCCTACTGCACATGTGAGACATAATAACTAAAACAGTTTTCGTTCCATGCAGCTAGACATTGCACATTTTCCCTTTCGTACCAACGGGCAAACTCACTTAACATGGTTGGTACTCACTCACCCGAAACATTTCTGCGCTACTTCTACTCTCATTACCGCCCTTACCCAATATTGTCACTACCTACTGCTTACTAAACTCAGATCTATCTTGTTCATCAACAGCACCACGAAAAGTTAAAAAAGTACAGATATCCTTAGCTGTTGTGGTCTTTTACTAACAGCATACATTTTAAAAAGATGATGACGTATAACTAGCGTTCAGAGGTTGAAAGTATTTAATATGACTATCGTTGTGGCAAGTCGCATGGACTACTAGTATACTACTGCAACTACATTTATCGCTTCAACTTAATTTTCTGAATTAACCTCAGATGATAAAAATTTAAAAGTGCTGTAGAATATGCTAGAAGAATTCATGGGAAGCAGTATACATATTTTTCCAAATGGTTCAAAATGTTCAAATGGCTCTGAGCATTATGGAACTTAACATCTGTGATCATCAGTCCCCTAGAACTTACAACTGCTTAAACCTAACTAACCTAAGGACATCACACACATCCATGCCCTTGGCAGTATTCGGCCCTGATACCGTAGCGGTCACGAGGTTCCAGACTGAAGCCCCTAGAACCGCAAGGCCACACCGGCCGGCCTACATTTTTTTTTCAAAATTCTATAATATGTAGTACATGACTAGATTATAGTACTTACTATAGATGGGTGTAAAGTACACCTTCCCCGTTGGTGTCGGAGGAATTTAGTTGTAGGAAGACGGTTCCAGTTCTTCGAAGAATGAAAGTAATGTCAACATGTCTACAAACGTCATTTCAGAAACAGACACGGCTGCTGTCATATCTTCCCCGCCCGACGTCGATACAACACTTCCCTTAAACTTCCGACATAGTAACATTCATACTTATTTTTAATTCTTAACTCACTTTTAATTTTCTCGAAGCATTAAACCTAATAGCTCTCAGGCAGACACGCTGAAACAGACCACTTCAAATGGAACGCCTGGCACAGATCTTAACCATAGCATAAATAGAATGTACATTTATTATAAAACATAAGGCACACAATGTTCTCAACTACCCTCTGCTGCCAATACATAACTCAGCCAAGGAGACTGGTAGTGCTCTGTTGCTATATATACGGTAAAAAGGTAAAGAAATCACAGAAAAGCTTTTGAACATCATAATAATTTCAAATCCGGCACCAACGTAACGGTACCATGTCCATCGCGGCATAATTCGTAACGTTTCCACAATGTAAACCATGAATTTTTGCCTATTTTCAGTTTGAAATAGTTAATTGTAAACTCTTCACCCACGACGATAACACAACATTTCCTTGATCCGTAAAACTGTTTCTGTGATGCCTCCTCGACACATAAACTTTCTGTTGTGTCAAACTAAGAAAAGATATTAATTGACTAGGCTTTCGTAAAAGTAAGTTAACTGATATATGTCGCCTTTCGCACTTGAAAGCACTTGAAGAAATCATACACTTTGTCAACAACGATGGGTGAGAACGAAGCAAACGACCCCATCTACGAAATACTGATTGATGTTTGTGCACGATGAGTGTACAGACGGTCTGTTGCTTATCCTATCTCCCTGCTACAGACGTGCACAGTAACATAATAGGTAAGGAGACACTGCAAACTTCACAAACAGGTCCTTGTATATTCGCTGCAATTCATATGCTACATTCGTTGATAAAAGAAGTTAATTGTGGAACGTGATGATGGCTCGAGATATGATAGAAACAAAAAATAACCAAGTTTTTTTCCTTGTCTTCCTGTCTAGCGTCCATCGCTTCTTCCATCTAGGGGCTAAACCACGACGCAGGAAGGTGGCTGAGCTCTTACCAACCCACGACCGCACTGACGTACAACGGCTACTCACCATTCTAGGCCTGTTGCTGTTCACCACCGTAATAAATGATAACATCATCAGCAATAAGTGCAGAATATTTGCTACGACATCTATTGCTCTTTCTATAAATTGAGTAATAACAGCACCATGTGCAGAAATAGCTCCCACAAATATTAATTTCCGCAATTCTATTGCAAATAAACTACTTCTTTTCCTCATGATGATTTGATTTATTTTGTCATTTGATCCCAAAACTTCAGTATCAATAAAGAGGCCTTTCCTTTCACATATTTCCTAACTGCCTACATCAAAATATCCTCGTTTCCACACAAGTTCAGTCATGAACGACTGGATCTTTACCTAGTGCAATACAAAGTTAACAATACTGAGTATTGACAGTGATTAACAATAACACTGGTCAAACGGTACTATGGTATTAAGAAAATGTAATGACACACATAAATACCTGGATTTCACGCAGTACTATGAAAGAGGCGGCGAAGTGCCACAGAAAGAATGCGACCGTTTGATGCAAGATATAATCCAGCAAAATGATGTAGACGTATATGCCAAAACATTGAATAGAAAACAGAAAATTTTATTTACGATGAATATATACACCAAGGGCTTTAGTTATAGGGTCGTAAAAGGTAGGAGAACCAAAATAATGCCCATCAGAGAGTTCAGATAGAAAAAACGACGACTCATTGTCCTCTCCTTATTTTCACTCCACAATGATGACACCGAACACAACCTTTACGTGAAAATACTTTATTCCGTTTTGTCTTACAAGTGCACAAAGAGGTATTCAGTAACACATTAGAAGTTCCTCAAAAGCTGTGGCCGTTGACTGGTCGAGACACGCATCTGCACGCTGCAGTGTCTCCAAGCTACATGAGGCATCCGCTCTACACGAATGTTCGCCAGTATCTGAGTGAACAAAGGACCAGCAAAACTGCTTCTGGACAAACTATGTTTCAATACATCGCTATAGGCAGCAGCCAACACTGGACCGACTGACCTTAGCAGTTTGCAAAATGTCGCTAGACGGTACTTGGGCGTGGCTGGTAAGTTGCAAAACTAAACATAGTGGTTCAGTTTTATTTCGCCGAAACCGCAGATATGTGTTAGCCAAGACAGTGGCTGTTTTCGTTTTGCTGTTTGTTTCTTTACATTTGCTAGATAATACAGTGGAGGTTTCCTAGAACTAAAAGCCTTCCTGCTGGTTGCACGAGATATCAGCCCTGTCAAGAGGGATTGGCCACCATAAAAATGTTGAGCCCTGGGAGAGGCGCCTCTTAAGACGGGCAGATAGGCACTCATGGCCATTCTAACAACCCAACCCCCTCGTCTCCCTCCGCCGGTAGCCCAGGAGTGACACAGGAAGCACTTTGCTGTCGTAAGAATAATAGAATTCTCTGAGATGCCATTTAGCCATATAAGAGATCTTTAGCCTGGTGTGGTTTCCCTCATGCCATGTAAATTTTCATTACAACGGCTCATAATAACGTTCGGCTTAAACATAGAGAATGTAGATTTCTGGTTCAGTAATGCAGTTAATTTCTGGCGTGCCCACACTTCTTCGCACTTTCTACGTGCGGAACATTGGACAGGCCCTTTTCGGAATTGTACCATGTAGTAGGAGAGTTTTTCTGCCTTCCTCAACACCTAAGAGCTATATTGGATCCAAAAAGAATTGCAATTTTCATCACCATTGGCTAACGAGTTTCTTCTCTGGCGAAATGCAGCGGATTTCCAAAGGGAAGCACATGGAGATCACCTATAGATTTCTGCAGAGTAGTCACTTCACTTCAGGTTTCTGCACAGTTGGAGCTTCAGGCTAGGGCAGGAGAGGCAACTGATGATCTGATGATAAGATCACGAATCAAGCTTGTTGCCCTCGCTGCACGTTTTGGCAAACTTACGGTGTTCAGTTCTAAGTTTCGGTGTGCTTCCTACATTTAACAATTCAACTTACGAGGTCACTGGTCTTATCGACAAACTATTAACGTAAATGTGTTTCATCCACCCCACCGATATGCACCAGAGTTATACTTCGAGTTATAGTCTCTCGTCCGTATGTCAGTAATTTCTTTTAATAGACTGCTAGCTATATGCACGTATACAAATGGCAGTAGTATCGCGTACACATGGAATAAAAGGGCACTACGTTGGCAGAACCGTCATTTGTACTCTGGCGATTCATGTGAATAGCTTTCCGACGTTATGATGGTCTCCAAGACTAGAGTTAACAGACTTCCAAGGCGCAATGGCGGTAGGAGCTGGACACAAGGGATATTCCGTTTCGGAAATCGTTCTGAAATTCAATATTCCGTGATGCATAGTGTAAAAATTTGGTCAAAAGGGCATCTTGGGAGTTATGCGCTTTTGACGTATTTATTGTCTTATAAATGAAATATGAGTACTGCCAGTCTTTCAAGATTATTCCATACTTTTAAGTTGTATCATACGATTTTAGTCACAAATCTATGACCATGTTACAGACCATTCATTGTTTTTACTTCTGAGAAAGACACTCCTAGCCTTGTCGAAACCCGGTTAATTGGTTAAAAATTAGTGATCGAGGGCTGTTTTCATTTAATTGTATTTTACCGCAAGGATTTTCGGTACCCAAATTCTGCAGTTGTGGGCGTTGACAGATCCTCGGAGACTGAAATGAGCTTCGTCTGTCCACAACGCGTTACTCAAATTGTCTCCAAGTAGCCGAAATAGGCATTTCCAGTAAATGAGCAGTTCACTTGGACCAGAGGATCCAGTCCATTGGATGTAAATACAGCCGATACCATTATGGAAGAGTCACCAGCCTGCAGAGTGCCTTGTTGATAACTTGCGTCCACGGCTTCGTGAGGTCTGCTCCACTCGAAATCAACAGTGACACAAGTCAGTATGTGTTGCACAGCCGGATAAACGGAAGACATATAGGCCAGTAGACTGAGATCCATGCCTGAAATCCCACGTGTAAAATGACGTCCTCCAGCAGCGATAGGAGCGGTATACGTTCTGAGAAACCGCTAGTAATAGTTTCTAGAACATTTGAGAGTAACAAAGGGGAAGTGCTGGAGCTACTGAGAATATGCATGCTGCATTTGATATAGCTAAATGTAAGGACCAAAAATTATTATTTTGATATCTCAATTATAAAATTACTGGTGATAGAAGACCTAATTTGTTAGTAAGAGGTAACAGAGAAAAAACTTCCAAAAAACGTATGACAGATTTTTACACGCTTATAATATTTCAAGAAAGACAACATTCAGGGGAATTGTAGCCTGATGGGGAAATGGGATGAATTAGCAATCGAAGTCCCTTAGGGTTGCCATAAGAGTGTGAATGGAAAAGTGAAGTTAAGCGCCATAATGGAATTGGTTTATGCACTAGGACCAGCATATTTCCTTCAGAGATTGGAAACTGACAGACTACCGAGCACAGCATGTTGCAGAAATGCGAGAAAATTTGTTTAAGTGACTCATTTCATTTCGTGCTGTAAGACGAAAGTGCGAATATGCCAAAGGAAGTGGAAAGTAAAGTGACAACAGTAAAATGTTGGCAGGGTAATAATAATGAAACGTGACAAGTAACATTACTGTTGTGGGAATCAGAGGCATGTATGCAGCTACTGAGATAAGGACCCTAAAATGTTAAAGTAAGATGGATGCAGACACATGCTAAGGCAGAGTTAGCTACAAAATTTCTAGATTTCTGCTAATATTGTGGCGAGTGAGAGCAAACAGATGCATAGTGTAACTGTTAAAAAGTCAGAGACGTCACCGTAAGGCCTGTGAGACTTCCAGATGTTATTTATGTACTACATACTGGCAAGCAGCACACCGGTGTGGAGAGAAACTCGGGAACACTCCTGAGAAAACGATGGAATATTCAATAGCTGCTTCGTGTGGCAGTCATGTGTGGCCACTGTCAAAAATGGCCCAATGTTAGGGTAGTAGCATGCACAGCAGAAAATGACTGAGGTGACAAAGCCATGGGATACCTTCTAATATCGTTTCGGACCTCCCTTTGGCTGGCAAAGTGCTAAGGCAGCTGGACGTGGCATGGACTCAAGAAGTCTTGGAAAGTCCTCAAGAAATCGTGGAAAGTCCTCTGCAGAAATATTGAACCATGCTTCCTCTATATCCGTCCATAATTACGAAAGTGTTGATCATGCAGGGTATTGTGCAAGAACTAACCTCATCAGTATATGTCATAAATGTTCTACAGATTTAAGAAGGCGGCGCTAGTGGCCAGATCATTCTTTCGAATTGTCCACAATCTTCCTCAAACCAATCAGGAACAACTGTGGCCGTGTGAATGGCGCATTATCATCTATAAAAACCCCACCGTTATCTGGGAACTGACTTCGATGAACGGCTACAAGTGGTCTCCAAGTAGCCGAAATAGGTAATTCAAGTCAATGAGCAGTTCACGTGGACCAGAGGATCCAGTCCATTCCATGTAAATACAGCCGATACCATTATGGAAGAGTCACCAGCCTGCACAGTGCCTTGTGGATACCTTGGGTCCATGGCTTCGTGAGGTCTGCAGCACTCGAAATCAACAGTGAGCTCTTACCAAATGAAACTGAAACTAATCTGACGAGGCGACTGTTTTCCAGTGCTGCTTTTCTTCGAAATTTCTCGATGTTCTCCGTTAATCCTATCTGGTAAGGACCACTCAATGCGTAGCGGTACTCCAAAATAAGACGGACAAGCGTAGTGTAGGAAGTCTCTTGAGCAGATCTGCTCCTTTTTCAAAGTAGTTTTACAATAAATCGCGGAATTTGGTGCGCTTTCCGCACATTTTCTGTTGTTCTTTTGAACTTAAGTTGTACGCAATTGTAATTCCTAGATATCAGGAGAATTTACGGCAGTCAGGTTTGATTGATTTATCACTTAACAGAAGTTTTCCAGATTCTTTTTAGCACTCTTGTGGATGACCTCATACTTTTCTTTTTTTGTAGTCGATGGCCAATTTTCGTTCAGCAATTTACTTTGATCTTCTGATGACTTTCTTAGGCGCCAAATGACAGCACCATCTGCAAACAACCTAAGAGGGCTGCTCAGATTATTTCCTAAATCATTTGTATTGAAAAGGAGCAGCAGATGGCTATAATACTACCTTTGGGAATGCCAGAAATCAGTTCTGTTTAAGTGGATAACTTTCCATCACATTTCTACGAACTGCGACATTTCTGTCAGGGAATCAGGTATCCATTGGCGTAACTGAGACGATATTCCGCAAGTTAGAGTTTGATTGGAAGCCGCTTTTGGGGTTCAATGTGAAATCATCTGGAGATCTAAAAATACGGAAGCCATTTGAAATCTTTTGTTAATGGCACTCACCATTTCGTGTTAGTAAAGAGTTAGCTGTGTTTCACAAGAACGATGTTTCCTAAATCCGTGCTGAATGTGTGTCAATAGACAGTTCTCTTTGAGGTAATTCATAATGTTCGAAACAATATACATTCCAAAATCCTGCTGCATATCGAAGTTAATGATCTGAGCCTGTAATTTAGATTATTTCTTCTATTACCTTTCCTGAATATTGGTGAGACTGTGCAACTTTCCAGTCTCTGGGTAAGGTTCTTTAGTGAATTGAGATATTGTGAATGCCTGTTACGTATGGGTTGTAACACGTCGTGGTTTCCTGACCTTCATTGCTTACACATTCCGCCCTCACAATCATATTTCGCATATCAAGACGCCCAAACTCGGTAAGACAAAGGCGATGTTGTATGAATTCATGTAAACGATATGCAAATAACAAGTAAGTACACCGGGGTGGAAATACTTGAGGCTGGCGTACACACATACATTCCAGACATAGCGTTCATAGGAGCTTTTAGTTTGGGAGAGAAACCACACAATGGGAGGCCGGTCCATTCAGAGGACGACCTAGCCTATCTCTGTCGTACAGTGACAGCCTCTGGGCATAAGTGAAAAGGGGGAACGACTCCGTGTTAGGCTGAAAAGCAGATTCCGCTACATTGTGAGGGAGGGGCCAGCCCACGCATTCTTTACACATAGCATGCTTTTTCAGAGATTTTCACAGGGACAGTAAAGGCCAAACGCCGATACTACAGGTTTCTGGATTGGTCATCTTAAACGAAACGCCGTTCTCCTGTTTTGGAAGAGCAATGCTGATTGGCAGACGATATTTCTGACGCCCTCGGCTGAAGGAGTAATAGATGAGACCAAAAGATATAACGCCTTTCACCTCTAGCGTCGAAAGAGGCCGTTCCGTTGTAGGTTTTGGAGGAAAAACACATAACGAGAGCATGCGCGCTCGTATGTGCACTCAAAGAGCGAGGAATAAGTCTCTCCTCAGTACTTCACTGCGAGAGCACCACTGTCGAGAGCGAATCGAAGTGCGACTCTATATTGAGTCCTTGCGATTAAGCATTGTTCTCTGTGTTGGCCGACACACTTATTGTACAGTGAGAATGAAGAAAGTGATAGTTAAACGCCTGCGAGGGAATTTTTGAGTGGCATCATAGTGAACTGAATATCTTACCGGTGTACCAAGCCAATAGTTAGACTAGGTGCAAATAGGAGTGCTTGACGTCATCAAGGCGTTGGGAGAGTTTGATTGGGGAAGGTCAATCTAGATAGAACGACAGTTATCTAATATGTCAGCAGTAAGCAGAGCAGGCAGCAGTGCTCGCAGGTTACAGTTTTATGCTCTACAGCACTTGCGAGCCCCATATTTCCTCTACAACAGTACCTTTCATTGTATCTCACACAAGACAGCCTCAACTGTGCTTAGCAACATTCTAACGGATAATTATTCAGGTTGAGTAGGCGCAGCTTTCAGCTATTCTGCCAAGTCAATAACAATGTTAAACATTGTATAGAAATTTCATTAGCGAGTCCTATCCTTGAGAGGTAATTTCACATTCCGAAGAGAATAACTTGTTAAATCCATAACTAAAAGTGCGATTGTGTTTTTTCAGAATTTTTGTAATATAAATAATAATTTTCGTTAGTTTCATGTTTATCTTACACTAACTAGCACTACTCCAGTACCCAAGTATCCCCCTACTTACGAAAGAAATGTTGTGAATTTTTGTGTCATTTCCTTACAGCGGACGACTGCAGAAGATATAAAATTGCTGAACGTTTTTCAGGCATTTCTCTTAATAACGTTAGGGGCGTCTGTCTGACTTTTGTAGTAGGGTGGGGGTGGAAATTGCATCTTGCAGGAATTACAGGGTAAAGGGCACATTTCAGATTAATCCGTTGCACAGAACGACAGAATAGCAACCCACACGCTCACAGAAAATGGCGGCTTTGGCAGGATAGGTAAAACAGGTAAGCTATGAGGATAGTAAAGTGTCAGGTATAGTTAGGTACGGCAGGTGGCAGCAGTAGCACTTTTAAAACTTTCTTTCATGTATTAAATAGCTATTTTCGATGATTGGGGTCAGAACAGATACAGGTAGCGGATAAAGCATAATTGTAGGAAAAAAAGTGTGTGTTATTGTGTTGGAAGATTTTGCATTTTATTACGATTTTAGTGTGATTGTTAGGGCACAGGATTTTCAGGTGATAGGCACAGACACACCATCATATAAGTTAGACTTAAGAAATAAAAATTTTCTCCCTTAGCCAGCGCGCAGGTTCAGATTGGACACTGTAGCAGAGGAGACAAAACATTAGCCAAGAAGTTACAGCGTTGTTGTTGTTGCTTCAATCAACTGGTAAGTGGACATACAAGTAGATAGTGTTGTGGTGTGTTGAAAGACTTTCCATGTTAACAAGAGCACAAGCCAAGAGTAAACAAGCTTATTGAGAATAGGAGAGAAGGTGAACCTAAGAATTGGACAGAAGGTGGATCAGAGAATAGGTCAGTCGGGGAGCTGAAGAATCAGCAGGTTCAGTTAGACATGATAACATTGAGACAGATCAGGCAGATGGGAATCGAGGGGACGAGAACATTGGATTTCCAGAATATGAAATCCGAGATCCCGCACATTCTGAGCCATAAATAGAGAGCCCACGTAGGAAATGCCTAGATTAGAAGTGAAACGAGCACAGGAAACGCGTTTGTTTGCCTTTTATTCAGGGACAGAATACGCGTCAATACAGTCAGTGAACTACTCTACAGCTACACTATCGATGACAAACAGCTGGAGACAGCGACTGCAGTAATATATCTAGGTATAATTTTTCAGAGCGACCTCAAGTGGAATGACCACGTACAACAGATAGTAGGAAAAGCAGACACCAGGCTCAGATTTTCTTCGGAAGAGTTCTAAAGGAAATGTAACTAATCCACAAAAGAAGGTGCTTTTTCGCCCGATTCTTGAATATTGTTCATCTGTCTGGGATCCCCATTAGGTAGGACTGACAGAGGAGATACAGAAGATCGAAACCATATTAGTTCCTACCATATACATCTCGTGTAATGACCAAGAGGAAAAAAGTCGAGAAATGAGAGGCAATACAGAGACTTCCCGAAAATCATTCTGCCCACGAACTATTTTCGAACGGAACAGGGTTAGAGGGATCAGATAGTGGTACCGAAAGTACCCTCCGCGACACAACGTCAGGTGGCTTGCCGAGTATGATGCAGCTGCAGATGACGGGCGTCAAAGACAGTTTTCTGCTGTTGTGTTGAGGATTGAGAAAAGATAAGACGCATGATATTTGTGATTCCATTGGTGTGGAGCTAGGATAAAGGTCACCTTAATGATTCATACTTCTGTTTAGTTAACGTTCAGGGAAGCCGTTCCGAAACTAACAAACACATTGTGTTATCCAAGCCTTTTTTCAGCCATCAGGCAAGTTGCACATGGAGAAGAACTGATTGCTCCTCTTCTCCAGCTCTTTCAAAGAATATGGCAGAAGACGATGACGAAAATGAAGCTGATGCATTTATCGAAGATTATAGTGATGTCTACCAGCCTGAATTCGTATTTACTCCACAATTATTCTCTCAAAGTAAACATAATGTTCTAGTAGGAAAATTAAATTTGCCTCAGGAATCTGCTGAACTACATGGCTCCCGGTTAAAAACTAAGAATCTTCCGGGACCAGTAACACATTACTTACGGTACAGACATAGAGAGAAAGACCTAGTGGATTTATTCTCACACAGCGATTCCTTAGTTTACTGCAGTAAAGTGAAAGATTTAATGCACTTCTATGGCACTGAACTAGATCCTTTTCTACTTTTTCTACGCTCACCAACGAGAACACGGAAGGTGTGCTACTGTATTATGGAAATTGTATGGGCCCATTCCTGTGGCCCATTCAGTTCAGCTGAAAGTGGCCTATAAGAACATGAAGATACTGTTTTCAAGTATCCCATTATGAGGAACAGAAATGGCTGCTGTGTGATGACTTCAAAATTATTTGAATAGTATTAGGATTTAAAAAATTCTTTACTACGTAAACGAATTCGAGATACGGGCAAGGAAAAAATATTGGGGTGAGAGAGTTTGTCCTTAACGGAGAAATTTTTTGCCTGTAGCTAGTAATATTTTGCGCGGACCGCTTGTAGAAGCGCACAAATAAATAAAATCTTGCTTCCACCACTACACACCTAATTGGGCTTGATGTAGCAGTTTTTAAAGGCTCTGCCACAGGATGGACCCTGCTTTAAGCAACTTTCAAGAGATATTTCTTTTCGTCACAGTAGATTTTTAATTTTTGATCCTCAGATAAAGGATGAAGGTTTTGACAAGACAATGAAAAGGAGAGAAAAAAACGAATGGTCCGCCTTCCGATCAGTTACTGAAAACGTTCTGGGAATAACAAACATCCTAACTGCTAGTCATTTGCTGACAACATGTAGCCAAATTTCGAGACGATGCGATGTAATATGAGTTTCAAATTTCACTTTTCTTCACTCACTTACAGACTACTTTCCAGAAAAGTTGGAACTTTGTAGTGATGCGTAGGATAAACCTTTCCACCAAGACATCAAGGAGATGGCGAGCGAGTACCAAGGGAACCGGAACGGAACTATTGTGGCCGAATATTGTTCGATGTTAAAGAGGAAGAGTCACCATATACAAGGAGAAAATAGTAAAAAATTGATAAAACACTATTCCCTTAATGTTTTTAGTCAGTGTAATAATGCGTATATCGGAGCCAGAACCGTGCGACAGTGGTTTGAGGAGAGTTAGTTGATGTCTCGGCGGCCAAAATCGCCTGATGTAAACCCTATTGGAAAAGTGTGGGTCGCTATTGGGCGTCATCCCTTCGTACGCCATCAGTGTCGCATTATGTACGTGAATTACGTGACCTGTGCGTAGATTCTAAGGCCGCGTACACATTAGTTTATACATTCTTTCCGTCTTTCCCTGTGTTACACAAGCGGCATGACGCAGTCAATGCCTTCGCTACGCAGTGCCGATGGTACTGTTACTGAGGTCTGTGCCGATAAGGCGGAGTTACTGATACGGGCAAGTCTTCAGGTCTAGATTCTATATCGATTAGGTTCATTTCAGATTACGCTGACACAATAGCTCCCAACTTAGCAATTATATACAACCACTCGCTCACCGATAGATCTGTACCTACAGATTGGAAAATTGTGCAGGTCGCACCAGTGTTTAAGAAGGGTAGTAGGTGTAATCCATCGAACTACAGACCTATATCATTGACGTCGGTTTGCAGTAGGGTTTTGGAGCATATACTATATTCAAACAGTACGAATCTTCTCGAAGGGAACGATCTATTCATACGTAATCAGCATGGTTTCAGAAAACATCGTTCTTGTGCAACCCAGCTTGCTCTTTATTCGCATGAATTAATGGCCGCTATCGACAGGGGATCTGAAGTTGATTCCGTATTCCTAGATTTCCAGAAAGCTTTTGACATCGTTCCTCACAAGCGACTTCTAATCAAGCTCCAGACCTATGTGGTATCGTCTCAGTTGTGCGACTGGTTTTCGTGATTTCCTGTCAGGAAGGTCGCAGTTCGTAGTAGCAGACAGCAAATCATCGAGTAAAACTGAAGTGATAGCAGGTATTTCCCAGGGAACTGTCCTGGGACCTCTGCTGTTCCTGATCTATATAAAGGACCTAGGTGACAATCTGAGCAGTTCTCTTAGGTTCGCAGATGATGCTGTAATTTAACGTCTAGTAAGGTCATCCAAAGACCAGTATCAGTTGCAAAGCGATTTAGAAAAGATTGCTGTATCGTGTGGCAGCTGGCAGTTGACGCTAAATAATGAAAAGTGTGAGGTGATCCACATGAGTTCCAAAACAAAACTATAACTCGATAAATAGTTCGGAGTTTTTCTTTGGTTTTCAGCTAAACATGATCCAAAGATGGTGTAAGAGAGAAAATACTAATTCAAGGTAAAAAGTAACCCAACCTCTGGCAGCACATCTTGTGTAAATGTACACTTAATTGTAAGAACGCTGCTTTGAAACATGTGCCTCAACCAGAGCTAGATTTAATAAATAATTAATATCTACACTTTCTTCTCAGACTCAAATATGGACTGGACTCTTGTATACTCACTAGATTGTAATCCCAAAAACCAACAACTTGAACTTCTGTGGCACGGATGCCATCCTACTTGATATGTAATCAAAGACAACACAATACGATATCTGTTGTATGTAAGAGAAGCTTTTGGGTGAACATATAAACTAACATAAACAGAAGGTTGCAGCATGTTAAAAATCATATTAATAGTGTAATATTTCCATACAAAATAAAATTGACATACTTATTCACTTTCTTATAACTCTGTAATAACTGGCTGCATTCAGGCGACGTTTCGTAGGCGGCATGTGTATCTACGTAATTGTCAACATTTTTTTCTATAAGCTAACAAATGTATCAGACGCTCTTTAGAACACTCACCTTGTTGGTACGTCTTGAGCCTAGCAGACTGAAGTGATTTAGGGGAGGGAACCATACAGCTAGGTCATCGAACCCATCGGAGTAGGTAAGGATGCGGAAGGATGTCGGCCGTACCGTTTCGAAGGAACCATCCCTGCATTGGCCTGAGGCGATTTAGAGAAATCGCGGAATATCGGAAGATAAAGTGTGAGTATCGTGTGCCTTTCTCTACATTTGTAAAAGTGAACGTATTTCGTTCAGTTTCTCCTCATTTCACAGCAGACAAGATAACATTGCTGTAAATCTTTGTTGATTGACAACACTCTTCTATTAAAGAAGAGTACAGTGGTTATTTGTTATCTGACAGGAGTATTATTAGCCGGTAAGTTATAAGACGTTTTAATAGTAAGAATGACTTAACAGACTTTTTCTAGTGTGACAGACGTTAGATGTTACGTTTTACAATTACAGTTAATAGAGTTTCATAAACCATCATGTTCACTACATATCCATCTGACGCATATCTGCTAGAGATATGTGTTACTTGCTTCGCATGTATCGAAATATGCAAAATTTTTGTCATCAGCTCCCTCAAAACTAAATTTTTCAGAACAGCAGAATGCATAATAAAATACTAAAACATGCAAAACATTTCATTAAAGCTGTAAGAGAACTGAAGTAGCTAGACATAAACTTCATTACTGTACCGGTGTGAAGTAGTATTCTGTGGGCCGCTAGCACTGTGATGATATGTGTTGCTTGAAGTTCAGTGGCATGGAAATTTTTTATCTGGATGAAAAGCCGGGCTTGTCTTAATTGTAGAGGTTATATATTAATGCGGGAAGAAGGTATTTACTGTCCTGGATTACGAGATATAAGTAGGTCATGGAAATGCCAATCAAACATGCAAAGTCCACATCAACATTGCAACGTTCTACATAAGTTCGACGATCTTTTATGAAGTGCCTCACCTCGATTACAGGTTTTTGACACTCCTGAATATGTTGTAGAGAGCTACAATTTTGAATTGGCTTGTTTACACCGCATTTTCCTAAATATACCTTGGTTGTTATTTAAAGTCTGGCACCATAATATAATGTTGCTTAACAAACATCGTTTTCAGCAATTACAGTAGACTAATTGATTTATTATTTTCATAGTTGTGTATGTACTACTGTCATTATTGTTTAGTACATGATAAGTAATGTAGTGACATGAATGAGTTAGACTAGGTTCGTTAAATTGTTAACGTAGCATCATGCTATGCATTTACTTCTGCAGTGCAATATCTGCATCAAACTTCCTATTATCAGTGTTTTAAGTCATTCTAATTGCACCTTTTCAGTTCATGCACGTAAAAGGAAAGGGTTATTAGTATGGTTAGGTAAAATTGTGTTGAAACATTCTTTTTCGACCACTTGTGAAATACCCAGTTCTGTTATCTGTCAAAAGAGCCATGTTCTCCATTTTTCACATGTTCTCCGTGTCCCCCACGTTTTGCCTGTTTAGAGTAGCGCATAAAGCGATGGCGTAAGACGTGGTGCTAACTTATCTTACCCAATGCGATAGCATTACGAGGCAGTTGAGGTTGATACGTTTGTCTTCTCTGATGTGGAAGAATCAGTTTCAGCAGTTGTGGCTGAACTATCTGTTGTTGTGTCAGCAACTGTTGTTACTTCTTCTGGTAAGGCCGATGCATTTGTTGTGGTTGTAGAAATTGTCCCCTCTGATGCTGTCTCCACAGCTCTCTCAGTTGTTTCACTGGGTTCAGCCCTTTCGGTTGTTGATGAATTAGGTACTGTGTTGGTCAACGAAACTTTTTGGCAGACACCCATGGGTCTGTACAGCGAGACTCGTGAACGACGGGAAGAACCAGAGCATTTGTAAACGGTCACACCTTCAGAAGCAGGTGAATACACTTTATTATTTGACAACCTGCTATAGCCACAACACATGGGTGACACTTGTGACCATGTCCAATGAGTCGATGGTCGACAGCAAACTCATGACAATGAAAAGTTCTCTGTGTATTTTGCTAACACATGGAAATTATCACGCGTAATTTGAATATTCCAGAAACAGTGAAGAAGGTCGTGTGCACACAGTTACAAGTCGCAAAAGTCACTTAACAATCGTATAAATGGTCAGAAATGGGACGTAGAAAACATTTATAGAGTCAGAGAGTAGTAATTATGGACGCAGTTGATGAAGGAACAGCATTACTTCTTCTAAGAGTGGCCAGTGCTACAGCTGATAGATGAGTAGCATGAATAGCAGTCTTACAAATGTCACACACACACACACACACACACACACACTTACTTTTATACATATATATATATATATATATATATATCATTTAGTGAAATGTTCACAACACAACACATCTCAGTTAGCAATGTTTTGGATAGTACCTGTCCCTGCGAGAGTTGGGCGAAGAGGCCAGTGATGTAATAACTGGTCAGGTAGAAGCTGATTTAGCAGTTAGGCCAAGTGGCCATTGATTCATTAGATGACGGAACAGGTCCAAGCCTAGCACCCCAGGTAGTGCATTTTATATACATCTACATCTACATGACCACTCTGCAATTCACATTTAAGTGTTTGGCAGAGGGTTCATCGAACCACAATCATTCTATCTCTCTACTATTCCACTCCCGAACAGCACGAGGGGAAAAACGAACACCTAAACCTTTCTGTTCGAGCTCTGATTTCTATTATTTTATATTGATGATCATTCCTACCTATGTAGGTTGGGCTCAACAAAATATTTTCGCATTCGGAAGAGAAATTTGGTGACTGAAATTTCGTAAAAAGGTCTCGCCGCGACGAAAAACGTCTTTGCTGTAATGACTTCCATCCCAACTCGTGATCATATCTGCCACACTATCTCCTCTATTACGTGATAATAGAAAACGAGTTGCCCTTTTTTGCACCCTTTCGATGTCCTCCGTCAATCCCACCTGGTAAGGATCCCACACCGCGCAGCAATATTCTAACAGAGGACGAACGAGTGTAGAGTGAGCTGTCTCTTTAGTGGACTTGTTGCATCTTGTAAGTGTCCTGCCAATGAAAAGCATTGTATCGCTCGCCTTCCCCACAATATTATCTATGTGGTCCTTCCAACTGAAGTTGTTCGTAATTTTAACACCCAGGCACTTAGTTGAGTTGACAGCCTTGAGAATTGTACTATTTATCGAGTAATCAAATTCCAGCGGATTTCTTTTGGAACTCATGTGGATCATATCACACTTTTGGTTATTTAGCGTCAACTGCCACCTACCACACCATATAGCAATCTTTTCTAAATCGCTTTGCAGCTGATACTGGTCTTCGGATGACCTTACTAGACGGTAAATTACAGCATCATCTGCGAACAATCTAAGAGAACTGCTCAGATTGGCACCCAGGTCATTTATAAAGATCAGTAACAGCAGAGGTCCCAGGACGCTTCCCTGGGGACCACTTGATATCACTTCAGTTTTACTCGATGACTTGCCGTCTATTACTACGAACTGCGACCTTCCTGACAGGAAATCACGAATCCAGTCGCACAACTGAGACGATACCCCATAGGTCCGCAGCTCGATTAGAAGTCGCTTGTGAGGAACGATGTCAAAAGCTTTCCGGAAATCTAGAAATACAGAATCAACTTAAGATCCCCAGTCGATAGCGGCCATTACTTTGTGCTAGCTGCGTTGCACCAGAGCGATGTTTTCTGAGGCCATGCTGATTAGGTGTCAATAGATCGTTCCCTTCGAGGTGATTCATAATGTTTGAATACAGTATATGTTCCAAAACCCTACTGCAAACCGACTTCAATGATATAGGTCTGTAGTTAAATGGATTACTCCTGCTACCCTTCTTAAACACTGGCGCGACCTGCGCAATTTTCCAATCTGTAAGTACAGATCTATCGGTGAGCGAGCGGTTGTATATGTGTGTTAAGTAGGGAGCTATTGTGTCAGCGTAATCTGAAATGAACCTAATCGGTATACAATCTGGACCTGAAGAGTTGCCCATATCAAGCGATTTAAGTTGCTTCGTAAACCCCTAAGGTATCTACTTCTAAGAAACTCATGCTAGCAGATGTTCGTGTTTCAAATTCTGGAATATTCCATTCGTCTTCCCTAATGAATAAATTTCGGGAAACTGCGTTCAATAACTCCGCTTCAGCGGCACAGTCGACGGTAACAGTACCATCGGCACTGCGCAGTGAAGGTATTGACTGCGTCTTGCCTCTTGTGTACTTCACATTTTGTACTTTAATATTGTTCGATGTTAAAGAGGGAGTGTCATAATATACAAGGAGAGAACGTTAAAAAGTTGATAAAACACTATTCACTTAATGTTTTTAGTCAACGCAGTCACGAAATAAATTTGGGGATTCTGTAGAATATTTCTTAAATGTATTATATTTTTTGAATGTGTTTTGATTAAAATCTCACCTTGTGTGAAATAGTGTTTGAATGAATTTGTGGCTACAAAATAAAAATCGTTAAAATATTACATCTTATTTCGTGTAAATACCTGATGTTTTTACAAAAACGGAAGTTAATTCTAAAATATCTATAAGATATTCATTCAAGGACACCCTCACACAGCTAATCACCTTAAAAAAAGTTTAAATTGCTGACTAGTGCTATTATTATGTAGAGCCTGTGAACGAGTACCTCGAAAACGGCGAAGATGTTCGAATGTTCACGTGATACAGTCGTGAGCATCTATGGAAAGATGGGAAGGACAGTGAAAGTACCACTAGGTGCTATGTGGTTGGTCGGCCACGCTCTTCACAGAACGTGGGGTTATAAAGCTTGTCTGCTTTACTATAAAGCAGGATAGATGGTGATCTTTGGCATCTCTATAGAGAGAGCACAATGCTAGTTCATGCACAAATGTTACAGAGGACACCGCTCATAGTACGTTTCTGAACAGGGAGTTCTGCAGCAGAGAACCCTCACGTGTTGACATGTTGACCCAACGCCACCGTCAGTTACAACTGCAAAGGGCAAGGGACCATCGGGATGCGACGGTCGATCAATGGAACAGTATCAGCTCTACGGGTGAATCAAACTATTGCCACACTAGGTAGCTGACAATCTCGTCAAACACCGTCACTGAGATCAATGGCGGCGCGAAACGTACAGCGAGCAACAGGCTCAGGTTGGTGGGTAGAATTTTATGCAGTTGGAGACTTTGAACTACGCTTGCATGGGAAGACTGTTGCGAATCACCTGCACCCGTTCATGTTTGATGCATTCCCGTCGGCGATTCATCTTTCAGCATGTAATAATGCGTATATCGGAGCCAGAACCGGGCCACAGTGGTTTGAGGAGAGTTAGCTGATGTCTCGGCGGCCAAAATCGCCTGATGTAAACCCTATTGGAAAAGTGTGAGCTCTGTGCCGATAAAGCGGAGTTATTAAACGCAGTTTTCCGAAACTCCTTCACCAGGGATGACGTATGGAATATTCCAGAATTCTAAACACGAACAGCTGCTAGCATGAGTTTCAATCGGTTGATACGGGCAAGTCTTCAGGTCTAGATTCTATATCGATTACATTCATTATAGATTACGCTGATACAATAGCTCCCTACTTAGCAATTATACACTCCTGGAAATGGAAAGAAGAACACATTGACACCGGTGTGTCAGACCCACCATACTTGCTCCGGACACTGCGACAGGGCTGTACAAGCAATGATCACACGCACGGCACAGCGGACACACCAGGAACCGCGGTGTTGGCCGTCGAATGGCGCTAGCTGCGCAGCATTTGTGCACCGCAGCCGTCAGTGTCAGCCAGTTTGCCGTGGCATACGGAGCTCCATCGCGGTCTTTAACACTGGTAGCATGCCGCGACAGCGTGGACGTGAACCGTCTGTGCAGTTGACGGACTTTGAGCGAGGGCGTATAGTGGTCATGCGGGAGGCTGGGTGGACGTACCGCCGAATTGCTCAACACGTGGGGCGTGAGGTCTCCACAGTACATCGATGTTGTCGCCAGTGGTCGGCGGAAGGTACACGTGCCCGTCGACCTGGGACCGGACAGCAGCGACGCACGGATGCACACCAAGACCGTAGGATCCTACGCAGTGCCGTAGGGGAGCGCACCGCCACTTCCCAGCAAATTAGGGACACTGTTGCTCCTGGGGTATCGGCGAGGACCATTCGCAACCGTCTCCATGAAGCTGGGCTACAGTCCCGCACACCGTTAGGCCGTCTTGCGCTCACGCCCCAACATCGTGCAGCCCGCCTCCAGGACAGGAGTGAATGGAGGGACGAATGGAGACGTGTCGTCTTCAGCGAAAAGAGTCGCTTCTGCCTTGGTGCCAATGATGGTCGTATGCGTGTTTGGCGCCGTGCAGGTGAGCGCCACAATCAGGACTGCATACGACCGAGGCACACAGGGCCAACACCCGGCATCATGATGTGGGGAGCGATCTCCTACACTGGCCGTACACCTCTGGTGATCGTCGAGGGGACACTGAATAGTGCACGGTACATCCGAACCGTCATCGAAACCATCGTTCTACCATTCCTAGACCGGCTAGGGAACTTGCTCTTCCAACAGGACAATGCACATCCGCGTGTATCCCGTGCCACCCAACGTGCTCTAGAAGGTGTAAGTCAACTACCCTGGCCGGCAAGATCTCCGGATCTTTCCCCCATTGAGCATGTTTGGAACTGGATGAAGCGTCGTCTCACGCGGTCTGCACGTCCAGCACGAGTGCTGGTCCAACTGAAGCACCAGGTGGAAATGGCATGGCGAGCCGTTCCACAGGACTACAACCAGCACCTCTACGATCGTCTCCATGGGAGAATAGCAGCCGGCATTGCTGCGAAAGGTGGATATACACTGTACTAGTGTCGACATTGTGCATGCTCTGCTGCCTGTGTCTATGTGCCTGTGGTTCTGTCAGTGTGATCATGTGATGTATCTGACCCCAGGAATGTGTCAATAAAGTTTCCCCTTCCTGGGACAATGAATTCACGGTGTTCCTATTTCAATTTCCAGGAGTGTATAAAACCGCTCGCTCACCGATAGATCTGCACTGCGACGTTCCTGTCAGGAAGGTCGCAGTTCGTAGTAGTAGACAGCAAATCATCGAGTAAAACTGAAGTGATAGCAGTTATTCCCCAGGGAACTGTCCTGGGACCTCTGCTGTTCCTGATCTATATAAAGGACCTAGGTGACATTCTGAGCAGTTCTCTTAGGTTCGCAGATGATGCTGTAATTTAACGTCTAGTAAGGTCATCCAAAGACCAGTATCAGTTGCAAAGCGATTTAGAAAAGATTGCTGTATGGTGTGGCAGGTGGCAGTTGACGCTAAATAACGAAAAGTGTGAGGTGATCCACATGAGTTCCAAAAGAAATCTATATCTCGATAAATAGTACAATTCTCAAGGCTGTGAATTAAACTAAGTACCTGGGTCTAAAAATTACTGACAACTTCAGTTGGAAAGACCACATGGTTAATATTGGGAGGAAAGCGCGCCAAAGCTTGCGTTTCGTTGGCAGGACACTTGGAAGATGCAACAGGACCACTAAAGAGCTTACACTACACTCGTTCGTCCTCTGTTAGAATATTGGTGCGTGGTGTGGGATCCTTACCAGTTGGGATTAAAGGAGGACATCGAAAGGCTACAAAAGAGGGCAGCTCGTTTCGTATTACCACATAATAGGGGAGAGAGTGTGGCAGGTACGATACGCGAGTGGGGATAAAAGTCATTAAAGCAAAGACGTTTTTCGTCGCGGTGAGATCTATTTACAAAATTTCAGTCACCAACTTTATCTTCCGAATGCGAAAATATTTTGTTGAGCCCAACCCACATAGGTAGGAATGATCATCAAAATAAAATAAGAGAAATCAGAGCTCGAACGGAGAGGTTTAGGTGTTCGTTTTTCTCGCGCGCTGTTCGGGATTGGAATGGTAGGGAGATATTATGATTGTGGTTCGATGAACCCACTGCCAAGCATTTAAATGTAAATCGCAGAGTTATCATGTAGATGTGGATACAGATGTAGATATACCTACACAAAACCTAGCAACAAACTGTCGGACCCCTGACACCCAGAATCAGTGATGTTTTTCGTTCCAAAGATTGAAAGCCCGACTGTTAAGCAGGTCGACGTTATATTTTGGCTCTTCAGTGTCTGTATAATTTTTATCACTATAGCAAATACTAATTTACAAACGAATAATGCAGCTAATATGTATATTATTCTGCTTACAATGAAATGACGTTGCTGTCTTTATATGTATTGCGTTAGAAAATAAACTTTCTGCTGTAGCAGCAGTGAAACGTATGTGTGAATGATCAGATGTGAAACTTAAGCAAGTACATCAAATAATGAAAGTCTTCTTTAATAACCATTTACATGACAGTCTGAAGGCCCTGATCGCAGTTTTTCTTTGGTTTTCAGCTAAACATGATCCAAAGACGGTGTAAGAGAGAAAATACTAATCCAAGGTAAAAAATAACCCACCCTCTGGCACCACATCTTGCGTAAAAGTACACTTAATTGTAAGAACGCTGCATTGAAAGATGTGCCTCAACCACAGCTAGATGTAATAAATAATTAATATCTGCACTTTTTTCTCAGACTCAAATATGGTCGGGACTCAGGTATATTCACTAGATTGTAATCCGACGAACCAACAACTTGAACTTCTGTGGCACGGATGCCATCCTACTTGAAATGTAATCAAAGACAACACAATACGATATCTGTTGTATGTAAGAGAAGCTTTTGGCTGAACATATAAACTGATATAAACAGAAGGTTACAGCATGTTAAAAGTCATGTTAAGAGTGTAATATTTCATTACAAAATAAAATTGACATACTTATTCACTTTCTTATAACTCTGTAATATCTGGCTGCATTCAGGCGTGGTTTCGTAGGCTGCATATGTATCTAAGTAATTGTCAACTTTTTCTTTTCTATGAGCTAACTAATGTATCGGACGCTCTTTAGAACACTCATCTTGTTCGTACGTCTTGAGCCTAGCAGACTGAAGTGATTTGGGGGAGGGAACCATACAGCTAGGTCATCGAACCCATTGGAGTAGGGAAGGATGGGAAAACATATCGGCCGTATCCTTTCGAAGGAATCACCCCTGCATTGGCCTGAGGCGATTTAGAGAAATCACGGAAAATCGGAAGGAAGAGGGCCGGACGCGGTTTTGAACTGACGTCCTTGCGAGTGCAAGTCCATTGTGCCAACCACTGCGCCACCTTAGGATTATTATACACAAATTCAAATCTGGTTGCAGCTTTTTCCTGTAGCATACCCAGTTGCACAAATTCCCATCGACCACACAATTTTATTGTTTACTCAGACTTGAGTGTATTGTTATTTAGACATCAGGTATGCTAGAAATAGCAATGTTGGTAAAGGATTTTGGTATGGAACGTATTTTTCACCTAGTAAAGATTTAAATTCATTTAAAATTAGCTTAGCACTTGAGGTCGTTAACCAGTCACTGTTGGACTTAATATGCCACTTACAACAACGTCATGATATCTACGGAACCTATATAAATACAAAACTTCGTGTTAAACATCTTCCTCGCACTGAAAGTGTGAGTGTTGTTTGCCTTTCTCTACATTTGTAAAAGTGAACGTGTTTCGTTCAGTTTCTCCTCATTTAACAGCAGATAAGAAAATATTGCTTTGAATCTTTATCAATTGACAACACTCTTCTATTAAAGACGAGTACAGTGGTGTATTTGTGATCTGACAGGAGCATTATTAGCCGGTAAGTTATAAGACATTTTAATAGTAAGAACGACTTACAGGACTTTTTCTTGTGTTACTGACGTGAGATGTTACGTTTGTTAATTACAGTTAATAGAGTCTCATAAACCACCATGTTCACCACATATCCATTTGACGCACATCTGCTAGAGATATGTGTTCCTTGGTTTGCATGTATCGAAAAATGGAATATTTTTCTGATCAGATCCCTCAAAAGTTAAACATTTCAGAACAGCAGAATGCATAATAAAATACTAAAACATGCAAAACATTTCATTAAAGCTGTAAGAGAACTGAAGTAGCTAGACATAAACTTCATTACTGTACCGGTGTGAAGTAGTATTCTGTGGGCCGCTAGCACTATGATGATATGTGTTGCTTGAAGTTCAGTGGCATGGAAATTTTTTATCTGGATGAAAAGCCGGGCTTGACTTAATTGTAGAGGTTATATATTAATGCGGGAAGAAGGTATTTACTGTCCTGGATTACGAGATATAAGTAGGTCATGGAAATGCCAATCAAACATGCAAAGTCCACATCAACATTGCAACGTTCTACATAAGTTCGACGATCTTTTATGAAGTGCCTCACCTCGATTACAGGTTTTTGACACTCCTGAATATGTTGTAGAGAGCTACAATTTTGAATTGGCTTGTTTACACCGCATTTTCCTAAATTTACCTTGGTTGTTGTTTAAAGTCTGGCACCATAATATAATGTTGCTTAACAAACATCGTTTTCAGCAATTACAGTAGACTAATAGATTTATTATTTCCATAGTTGTGTATGTACTACTATCATTATTGTTTAGTACGTGATAAGTAATCTAGTGTCATGAATGAGTTTGACTGGGTTATTTAAAATATTATCGTAGCATCATGCTATGCATTCACTTCTGCAGTGCAATATCTGCATCAAAAATTGAATTGCCAGTGTTTTAAGTCTTTCTAATTGCAAGTTTTCAATTTATGCACGTAAAAGGAAATGATTATTAGTATGGTTAGTTAAAATTAGGTTGAACCATTCTTGTTACACCACTTGTGAAATACCCAGTTCTGTTATCTGTCAAAAGAGCCATGTTCTCCTTTTTTCACACGTTCTCCGTGTCCTCCACGTTTTGCGTGTTTAGAGTGACGCATAAAGCGATGGCGTAAGACGTGGTGCTAACTTATCTTACCCAATGCAATAGCATTACGAGGCAGTTGAGGCTGACACGTTTGTCTTCTCTGATGTGGAAGAACCATTTTCAGCAGTTTTGACTGAACCATCTGTTGCTGTGTCAGCAACTGTTGTTTCTTCTTCTGGTAAGGCCGATGCATTTGTTGTGTTTGTAGAAATTGTCCCCTCTGAAGTTGTCTCCACAGCTCTCTCAGTTGTTTCACTGGGTTCAGCCCTTTCGGTTGTTGATGAATTAGGTACTGTGTTGGTCAACGAAACTTCTTGGCAGACACCCATGGGTCTGTACAGCGAGACTCGTGAACGACGGGGAGAACCAGAGCATTTGTAAACGGCAACACCTTCAGAAGCAGGTGAATACACTTTATCATTTGACAACCTGCTACAGCCACACCACAAGGGGGACACTTGTCACCATGTCAAATGAGCCGAGGGTCGACACCAAACTCATGACAATGAAAAGTCCTCTGTGTATTTTGCTAACACATGGAAATTATCACACGTAATTTGAATATTCCAGAAACAGTGAAGAAGGTCGTTTGCACCCATATATTTCATTTAGTGTAATGTTCACAACACAACATCTCAGTTAGCAATGTTTTGGATAGTACCTGTCCTGCGAGAGTTGGGCGAAGAGGCCAGTGATGTAATCACTGGTCAGGTAGAAGCTGATTTAGCAGTTAAGCCAAGTGGCCATTGATTCATTAGATGACGGACCAGGTCCAATCCAAGCACCCCAGGTAGTGCATTTTATATAGATTAGAAGAAGAGACATATGGCTCGTCTCTTCACAATGGGAATGCCATTTGTAATGATATGAAATCACAGTAAAGAATCTGCGACAGTAAAATGTTGGTTCGAGGACTAGCTCAGTAATGTACAGGGTGTGAAAGGCATAAATGCAGATATTTTTATGTGTTGTACCTTTATACGTATACACATCAATATGTTGGTTAGTTCTTCTGCATCAGTCTACCCACGCACTATAATTGATGTTTTCGCCATGGTCGTAACTGCACAACGAAGTGGACTATGCCTTTTGGTATATAGTACCAGTTGTGCTTTCACACGTACACATATCAATAATTGACCTGTCACACAGGGTGAAAATGAATGTTAGGGGCTTACTTGTACAACATTTCCGTGGAGGTACTACTACACTAACAGGAAAAGTAGGAATTTTAATAGCCATAATTATTAGTCTACAATCGACTTAAACTCTGATTCAGTATTCTTCAGTACACCGTCCTCAGTCACCAGTAGACATGTCTGCCTTACACCCATTTACCTTGTATAGCAAATGGTTAAACACCTCACATATAATCATGAGCAATGAAACTTTTTTTAAGGAGTGCGTATTATCTTGCTACTTCCGCATGTCTCCATCCTTATCAAAGATTATTTTCTGTATCCGCAGTCCACCATCCGACGAGTGGTGGAGGGTACTCCGTTCCACTGTCCGTCGTCTCCTTTCCCGATCCGCTAAAACACAGAGCGAGAGGAAAATGTTTGTTTATGTGCCTCCGTATGTGTGCTAATTTCTCGTAATTTATCTTCACGGTCCTTGTGGGAAATATACTGTGGCGGCAGTAGAACCGATCTTCTGTTACCTTCAAATGTTGGTTCACCCAATAGGGTTCCTGGTACATAACGACTCCTTCCCTAACGGAATTCTCATTTTAGATCCTTCACCATGTCGCTCGGGCCTGTTAGTAAAATATCTACCTTCCCGTCTCTGAATTCCTTCGATGTCTTCCTTTAATGTGACCCAGTATGGATCCAAAAACAGGAGCAGTACCCAAGAATAGGTTGCACTTGCACCCTATATGTGGTCTCATTTACTTATGATTCTCACATTAAACAGAATTCACGAATATTCTCTTCGTTGACTTTAATGAAGGAATTTCGAGGATTAATAACTTCGTCTTACTGTCCCTATAATCAGTACCTTTGGCATTTTCCCTCCAAAATACTGATTGTGTCTTGCCTACAGCATTCTTTACGTACCATCAGAATCACTCTCGAATTTATGCCAGATTTCAAGACAAACTTTCGTGGTGGAAACTGTTATTAACATCTCGCATTGAAGTCTGCGCTACGTTTCGAGCTTCTGTAGAAGATCCCAAATTGTTTAGATTTTGTTTTCATTTAAATCTGGCATGCTTCTTCCGTTGTTTCCGCAACATTGTTCCTACCCGTTTCATGTACTAAGAGGAATCAGCTCCATCAGCTCCGTCGTTTGTTAACTTATTTAGTGTAAATCTCTCAATTGCAGACGATACTATTTCTTTGAATTAAAGCCTCATTTGGAAGGATTAGAGCTTGTGTTTGAAGAATGTGTCAAGAGAATATTTATCTGTTTTCTGAATACATACATTTTTCGTTTATTTTTAGGGTATTTAGTCTCTCTGCGACAGCTCTGTGTCAGTAATCCTTTTATCCGTTTTGATGCTCGTTATTAGCTCAAAATTATTTGCTGCCAAGATGTCAAGTATGTTTTAACAACCGTTTACTATTCGAGTCGGCTTGTGTACTAACAGATGGAAATAATATACAGAGAATGCGTATAGCACAATTCTGCATGATGTTTTATCCGTACCTACGTATTAAAACACGTATTTTCGTTAAGATATATAAAGTTAACTGAAGTCACCACCAACTATAACTGTATCAGCCGGGTAGGTGTTATTATATTATTTAAGTAGGGCAGTCGCTAATAGGACCCAATTATTACTTTATTCCGGTTGCCACGAATGACTTCTTAACAAATTAATTAAATTTCGGTACAAGAGTAATTAGTTCTAACAGCCACAGACGTGCCACCATCAACTGTGTTTAGCCTCTCCTTTCACAAAACCGTAAAGTCCTTATTAAAAATTTCGTCCCACATTGCCTTCTGCGTCTATTTCACACAGAGGTGTTTGTCTGTTAGCACTGAAAACTTTACGAAAACGTCGCTGCTCGCGGTCGTTAAGTGAAAGCCGACATCCGATGTATCGTTCATGGTGATCGGTAATGGCTGCAGTTTGGAATTCCTGGCACGCTCTTGACGCTGTGGATCTCGGTATACTAAATTCCCTGACGATTTGTGAATTGGAATGTCCCAGGCCTCTAACTCCAGACACCACTCCGTGTTTAAAGTTTATTAATTCCTGTCGTGCGGCCATAATCACGTCGGAAACATTTTCCCATTCATCACTTGAGTCAAAATGACAGCTCCGCATTCACACTGCGCTTTCACCCCTTGTGTTCGTGATACTACCGCTATCTCTATATGTGCATATCGCTTTACTATGACTTTTGTCAATCCAAGTGTATTTACAAATTAGTTACAGGAGAAGCTACATCCAAATGTGTACCAGCTGACAAGCATGAGGTGCGAAGATTGAAAAGTTTGACCCATGGTAATTTGAACATGCTTGGGACGGTGAATTTGACGCTTAAAATAGCCAGAAATGGTTTAGGCGGAAACAAACTTCAAATCTGAATAAGGTGAGAAACGTCCGTCATAATAGTTTTGTAGGAAGATATATCCTCATAAGAGAGATAGTAGTCATTATCTGTATGGGTAGACAGAAGTAACTGAGAGTAATATACCGTTGTGGAAGGTACACGACAATAAGATACTGCAAGAGCAAACGAAACCACGAAATGTTACTTGACAATTGGGAGCACAAATTGGCCATCAGGACTACAGGATGTGTTGAGAAGAGAAAATCGGACGAGTCGCAGGAAAGGAGTTTCAAGTGGTGGAACATTGTCAGCGAGAATTACAGACCAATGCAGTTGTTAGGTGTACAGATCTGAAAATGGTTCAAATGGTTCTAAGCACTATGGTACTTAACATCTGAGATCATCAGTCCCCTAGAAGTTAGAACTACTTAAACCTAACTAACCTAAGGACATCACACACGTCCATTCCTGAATCAGAATTCGAACCTGCGACTGTTGCGGTCGCGCAGTTCCAGACTGATGTGCCTAGAACCGCTCTACCACACCGGTCGTTTGTGCATATCCCAATGTGTTTCAATTAAAAGGTGACAGATTGTCATTTACCGAAACTATGAGGCATATACAACCGGAATGAGCAGAACATAAGAGTCAAATTATGCACTGTGGTGACATGAGTCATCCAGTAGCGATATGCACAAATCCAGATGGCGCTAGTGTCATATACACAGGGTATGAAAGGGCAGTGCGCTGTTGAAACTGTCACTTGTACTCATGTGATGCATGTGAAAGTGTGTCCGATGTGGTCATGGTCGCACGACGGGAATTAACGAACTTTAAACGTGGAATAGTGTTTGGAGCTAGAAGCCTGGGACATTCCATTTCGGATTTCGTCAGGGAATCTAATACATAGAGATCCACAATGTCAAGAATGTCACGAGAACACCAAATTTCAGGTATTACCTCTCACCACTAAAAACGCAGTGGCCGACGCTCTTCACATAAGGACCGCGATCAGTGGCGATTGCAATAGTTGTCAGTGCTAACAGACAAGCAACATTGAGTGAAATAGACCCTGAAATCAGTGTGGGACGTCCAACAAACGTATCCGTTAGCACAAAGCGGCGAAAGTTTGCGTTTATGGCCACGACACGCCATCACTTGCCGTACCTCTCCTTGGAACGTTACCTTATCGCCTGCACCCTAGAAAACTGGAAAACCTTAGCCTGGTAGTTTGCCGGCAGTTCTAATTACCACATGTGGCATCGTATTGTAGTGGATGAGAATCACTTTGTCCACATTTTTTATTTCTCGACGCCTTCGTCTGATGGCAGGCCAGAAGGCCGCTAACATCACATTCCTGAGCGATGGCTTTCAACAGATATTTTCTTTTTTTTCTTTTTTGTGACGGCCGAACGTGGATGTTTCCACACCATCCTCTGCTAGTGGGATTCCGGCGTGAAATGCAGCACTCACTTTTACCACCAGTAACAAACAGTTCAAGGATGTCATGGCACTCCCTGGATTACCGTTCCAGATGATTCAGTGAAGACATCATTCGCTCGCCTTTCATCACGTTATCCGACGCTTAGCAGCATGAAACCTTCCCATCCATACCTTAGTATCTGTGAATGGTATAAAATGGGCATATCACCTTCGTACTAAGGGTAGCACTGCCTAATGTAACGACACCGAGAGAAAGCAAAATTGTAGGTACACGTCAATAGGCAGAAGACATACTATTGAAATAGAAGTGTATGACATAAACTTTCAATTAAATTTAAGTGAGGTTTCCTTCTATTGAATACCAAATCATCATGTTAGCATGCACAGTGATGACTTGTCTCTGGATCATTAGTTGAAGTTATTATGCCTGGGATGTCCAAGTGCACGGGCTTCCTCAGGGTTATATTACCATCGTCAACGATCGTCGAAGTTATCAGTATCACCTGAAAGTTGGTAACGTAAGTAAATCTTAGAACTATTCATGAAAACTTAGTAGCACAAAAAGAGCGGATTTGAAGGTTTTCAACAAGACAAGGAGAAACTATAGCATCTAAATATTTGTAAAAAGAATTGTAATATGTTGACTAATGGGGTCACACACAATGTGGAAAGGTCGCAAGTTACGCGATCCACAAAATGATAAATTAATGAATCCTTTACTTTGTATGATAATTTAGCAAAATTTTGTTTGGAACCTTGGACGACTCTAATGTCGCTTATTATAAAATGCACACACATATGATCGAATCTAGATCAGAACAACTGTGGAAATTGTCAAAGTGCAAGTGCCTGCCTGTAGTGAATTCCCCTTGTCTGGTCTGACTTGGATGGTAAATTCGATCAGCAGAAATGGGAAGTTGCTTAAGAATGGTATGAGAGAAATGGAACAATTCACACGTACTGTCTGAGAACTACAGATGTGACTCTGAAAAGAACTACAACTCATTGAGCCAGTTAACTATAGAATAAGAAGAGTTAGTGATTGCAGTAGTTCACACACAGAAAGACCACCTGCACCATACGTGGTAAATTCGCTAGAGAATGTTAAATACCTAAGGCTAATCCAAGCGGAAGAGAGATGTAAGGTTTCAATTACCTCTAATTGTAAATTATGTAGGTGTAGTCTATTGAATGCCAAGAAACTACGTGTATTTGGTACCATTGATTTTTAGGATATTTAATTGATATTAACTTAAGTGAGAATTCTAGACAATTATAATTTTATGTTGACCAGTTATTACGACAGCTGGTAAGGAATAGAAATTATGTAAGGAGAGAGATAAAAGGAGGAAAACTTATTACCATACTGTTGTGGAAATTACGATGTTTGACCGAGAAAATTGAAATGGCCTTACAATGGAACAGGCATTGTCCTAATAATAGTATTAAATAAAAATTAATTCATTGGCTAAAAGTTAATGAACACATTTATGTGTCAATAAATGGTTGTATGTAGTTTCTGGTGAGGAAGATAATACCATATTTTATAATACATGTTCATCTCAAGCTGTTGAAGTAAATGAAATTTGGAAGAATGGTGAAAGGTAGGGTCCTGATATATTCAATTGGTCAAAGTGGTACAACAAATTATAATTGGAAAAAAGTAATACCAAATGTGGCTTTGAGCACAGATGTTGTGAGGGCCCGGAAACGAACATTGCTGCGTGACAGGTACGATTATATTTGCCTTTGAAATATGTAACATCGAAAGTGTTGTTTTAAGAAAACCCGCCAAAAGAGTAGAGAAAATTTCCAAAACCATAGGGAAGGAGTAGATCGAAATGCAAAGCCAAGAAAGGGTCTAAAAATGTCCCATTGCTACATATCCTAAGTACAACCTTAGTTATGATAGAAGTTGTATCTTTGCGTTATTCCGAATGTGATTGTTGCAACATTTGCATAAGAAATTATTTGATGAAATTTGAGGTGGTGACTATTGATTTCTCTTTCTAAGAGAACGACTGAAGTGAGTTCATCAGAGAAAGAGAATTACCGTTGCGAGCAGGAGGACAGATGACAAAATAGTGACGTAAGAAAGACTTCGTAGAGAAACAGATGGCTCAGTAATCCCAAGAAAGCGACGATAGTGTACAAAATGTAGCTGCGTTCTTTCAGGATCATCTAAACAATCCATGTACAACTTTTATAGTAGTACTGCTACTTTGTGTAGGGCCCATTAATGTATTTCTGCGGGGAGCTGTCAGGACCGGGACTATTTTAGTTAAAAGTGAGAAAATAAGTGGGGCAGTTGCACTGGGCCTTCTTGGAAGGCCCCAATGGGTGTGCTGAGCACGACGGAACACGAACGTAGCAAAGCCGAGTAATTGTAAACAAGAACGTCTTCCGAAGCAAATTTTTAAGTTAGAGGGTTTCAGTAAACCACAGAAAGGGCGTCCGTCTAAACAGGGCCAGGATAAAACACAGAAACGATCAGTGTTGTAATTGTGAATTGTCATAACTGTGTTGGGAAAGAACAAGAGTTCCAAGCCCTAATAGAAATTACTGAAGCGCAAGTAGTTGTAAGTTCAAAAAGCTGGATAAAGCTGGAAATAAGTTTAACAGAATTTTTTTTAAAATGATTTAACAGTGATCAGAAAGGATAGATTAAATACAGTTGTGATGGATTATTTATTGCTGTCAGAAGTTGTTTACCTTGTAGTGAAATTGGAGTAGATATTTCCTGCGAAGTAGTATGTCGGACTAAACTATTAATTGGATCGTTTTACCGACCACCCGACTCAGAACATATATTGCTGAACAATTCAATGAAAACATGAGTCTCATTTCAATAGGTACCACAATCATGCAATTATAGTCGGTGGTGACTTAAATCTACCATTGATATGCTGGAAAAATTATACATATAAAATCGGTGACAGGCATAAAACGTCATTCGAAATTGTACTGAAAATTATTTTCAACCAGTAGTTCATGAGCCAACTCGATGCATAAATGGTGGCGAAAGCATACTTGACCTCTTAGAAGCAAATAATCCCGTGCCAATTGGGAGTATCTAATTTTTTCTTGTAGTTTGTGTAATTAGTGAACATTTTATTTATTGCTAGCCCATAATTGTAGGAAGAATCTCCTTTGTAATTGTAGTCTTTCATTGTTGTACAAAAAACAGTTGTGGCATGCATGTCGGTTTGCACCAAGTATTTCGCAGCTGCGGATGCAATTAACTAGATATTATTTTCAGTGCTACGTTCACGTGTTCTCTTATTTTTGCCTCTTCAAATTGTGCTTTTCTGTGTTATCGTGGGAAATATTGTGACAATAATGGCGTGTGAAAAACGTAATACTAGGATTCAAAGTAAACTGAGAAATGACAGTGAAGACGAAAGCAGTGTGTTAGCGCCACCATGTAATGAATTAACTATTGTTCAAAGTTTAATTTGATAGATTCAGATTTTGCGTCCTCACGGTTTTCTCAAATAAATCAAGACACATTTTATGCTTTTCAAAATGTGAATATTGCTGGTTCAAATGCACTGCCGAATAGCACTAAGGAACATGTTTCAGACACCAGTGCACTGTTATTACAGTTAATGCACCAAATGGGAGATAGGCTACAAAAGTTAGACACAACGCTTGAACAAAATCAGAAACAAATGGGACAAAATGTTCAAACGTTAGACACAATGGAACAAAATCAGAGACAAACACAGTAAAAGCTTCAAATGTTAGACACAATGGAACAAAATCTTCATATGTTAGACACAATGGAACAAAAGCTTCAAACGTTAGACTCAGTGGAACATACGCTTGAACAAACACTTGAAGATTTAACTACTGAGTTGCATAAAATCGAATCGAAATGTCAAAAAAGCTTTAATGACGTAGAAACCCAATTTTGTGAGTATTTTCAACCTATTTTTTCGCGGCATGAAAATGCATTACAGAATCACGAATCAGCCATAAAAGAACTGCAAACTATTGTTCATGAAAATCATGAGACCTTGCAAGCCAAAATTGACTCAGTTGCATCTACCGATTCGGTTATGCAACTTGCAAAATCTCAACAAAACTTAAAGGAAACAGTAGATACGATTTCAACACAAACGGACACTCTGAAATTTGGTTCAGAAGAACACACTGAGGAAATAAGTACACCATCGGAGAAGTAGCCGAACTTTTGGATCAGTTCATTAACTTATCTGCAAAGGTAGATGATGATCTGAATGACACAGAAGAGTGCGAACAAATTAGGAAATTCAAACAAAATCAGAATCAAATTAATACGCAACACCAAAGAGAAATCCGGGTAGTACAAGATCAGCTGACACAGGTAATACAAGAATTACGTATTTCAGAGGACACTCGCGCTCCAACACAGGAAGAGGGACTTAGAAATACGGAAAAGCCACAAAATAATAACACAGGCCATTCCGGAAATTATTAAAGAAATTGGCAAGGTGCACCGAATTTTGAGATGGAACCGCCGACACGACGTAACAATGACCGATAGGCCACCCGCCGACAAGATGATATTGACTATAAGCTGTTCATTACTTGACGTAAATTCAAAACATTTAAGAATTCTGTCAACGACACTCATCCACATACGTGGCTCATTCAATTCTCTCATTGGTTTCCTCCTAACTGGTCATTAGAGCACAGAATAGAATTTATGTGTGGCTACTTAGAGAATGAACCAGCTATAAGAATGTGATCGGTCATTCACGATTGTCACAGTAAAGGAGAATTTTATCATGCCTTCCTATCAGCATATTGGTCTCAAGCTACACAAGACCGAGTAAAACACAGCATCATTATGATGAAACATTTCGAACAATCTGAATTTTCCAGTCTTGCGAAATATTTTGAAGACATGTTACATGAGAATCAGTATCTTTCAAACCCATACAGCCCCTCAGAACTCATCCGCATTTGCATAATCAAATTGCCTGAACATTTACGACATATTATTTTGGCAGGACGTTGCAAAGAGGACATTGAAGCTTTTCAGGGACTGTTACAAGAATTGGAAATTGACACTGACAATCGCGGAACCCGAGAACAGGAGCACCACAATTACAGGTCACATCCGTCACAATTCCGCGATGAAAGAAATAATAACTGGACACGACAAGGCTATTCTCACAATACAAATTGTGACCAAAACAGACACCACCCGTATGACAACCATTGGCAGAGTAGTAATAATTACAGGGAAAGATCACCTCTCCGCGGTAGTGCCTATCACAGAGACAATCAGAGAAACAGACAATATGGTAACCAAAATAATTATTATCAAGGGAGACAGAATAACTTTAGACGCAACGGTCCAGCGCGCAGTTACAATTCAGGGAGAAATTCTCCACCACGTGACTGACAAGAAAGAAACTATGGAATCTTCCGACATGACGACAGACGATATGATCGTAACGACAGACCTGAATTCCATCAGAACTGGCGGGATTCAAACAGGGCGGAGCCCTCTCGACAAGGTGAATTTGTAGAAGTTAGGTCTCCAAATCACAATAACGACGCGCGCCAACAAAGAGACAATAGGCAATGACTCATACCACTGGCAGCCACAAAACGTACGTATGAAACTGACAACGCAGCTGCCGTAGCTAGTAAAAATGGAAGACATTAGAGACATCTTACTCCAGGAACACAACGTAAAACATAACAACATTGCATATCCGGTGATTCACATTACATTAAAGGACGTAAAATGTACGGCAGTTCTTGACCTGGGAGTCCCATTTCAGTAATTAGTGAAACAGCTTTTAGCAAATGCAACAAATCGAACGATTGCCCCACACTGCCATTACGTAAGATTAAATTGCCAGGTGCAGTCTTTGGGAAATGTGTTGATGTACGCCAACAAACTAACTTACAATTCTCTTGTGAAAGCCACAGCTTCTCTATGAACTTTTTTATTGTTCCATTATTGTCGACGGAAATTATATTGGGAGTAGTCTTTTTGAATGAATACAAAGCAACCTTTAACTTTCACGATGCTGAAATTAATTTAGAGAAAGAAGGTAAGTCAATAGCTTTGAAATTTGAAGATTGGCTCTCAAACCGCGACGAGGAAGTTAATCGGCTTTACCTTCTGTTAGACAACAGTTCGGAATTTTATACGCAACTAGACACTAACAATCACTCTGCAAGTACTGACAGGGATGATATCGACGGCATATTTGATACTAATGAGTTAATTCAGAATAAAATTCAAACAATTGAGAATTGTAATGACACTGCTAGGCAGGACCCTTTTGAGATTTTATTTATTTATTTATTTTATTTATTTATTAATGCATTTATTTTACCTGGCAAGATTAGGGCCTTCAGGCCCTCTCTTACACCTAACCAGGCATATCAGATTGAACGAGTTACAGTTTCTACATAACATTAAGGACATATAACGTATTATGCAGTATTGATGTTAAAGAAAAAATAGATATTATAACAGTAGTACAATGATAATTATAAGAATAAAAGAATTGTAACAATCAAGAATAATAATAATAATAATAATGACCATGCATATGAAAGTAAACATACTTTTCTTTTGTGAATGTCAGTCCCATTGTTAGTTGGGAATTTTCTCGTTATGTTCTTGCAGCTTGTGAGTTATTCTCATTGAGCAAAGACATAATAAAATAGAATAGGGTGAAAGAGAGATATATAAGAGGTACATAGGTTAGAGGAAGAGAAACAGAATGGTAAAATTTGAAGCTGTGAAGGAGAGGAGAAAGAAAGAGATGGGAGGGGCACAACAATGGTGGTTATACCATCCCTAATTTGTAAGTTTTGAGTTCCCTCTTGAAAGTTGAGTAGTTCTGGATAAGACGCAGATCACAGGGGAGCGCGTTCCATAGTCGTGTGGCTGAGATGGAGAATGGCACTGAGAAAGATTTTGTGTTATGTAAAGGTACAGCCAAGATGATAGACGTATCCGATCTGGTATTGCGATTGTGGAATGATAGTAGGTGTTTAATATGAGAAGATAAGTATTGGGGGCACCAGTGGCTAAGAAATCGATGAAGTAAGCACATCGTGTGGAGATCGCGTGCCTTATGTGGGCGTATCCATCCTAGCTGGGAGTGTGAAGGACTGATATGATCATACAACCGAATATTGCACACGTATCTAACGCAAGCATTCATCACTAGCTCGAGGCATCTAGAATTTTGACTATTTGTGCCATGTTGAACTACATCGCAGTAGTAAAGATTAGGCAAGACTAGTGTTGGGACTAATTTTTGTTTAACATGGGTTGGAAATATTTTTCTAAATTTTTGTATTGCATGTAGGGAGGAGAGAGCGATTTCCGGCAAGCTGTGACTGTTTGTTCTTACCAGTTTAGGCGTTCATCCAAGTTTATTCCAAGGTCTTATACTGTCTTTTGGTATGGTAGTTGGGTACCATTGAGGAGTATTTTAGGGACTGTTTCGCGAAAGTACCAGTTGATTAACTTTGGATAAGATATAAGTATGAGCTGGGATGTCTTGGGGTTTAGTTTCAGACCTAGGTTCTGTGCCCATCGAGAAACAGAGCAAAGATCTGCGTTCATCCTCCCTACTGCGCCAGCAATGTTTTTGGGGCTTGCACTTATGTACAGTTGGATGTCGTCGGCATAAAGCTGGTAGTTGCAGGAGTGAATCACTGAAAAATTATCATTAATGTATGAGAAGAGTAGTGGACCAAGTACGGAGCCTTGGGGAACTCCAGAGGGCACGCTTTTCCATGATGACTTTTCCGACCCACAAATGACTTGCTGACTTCTGTATTTGAGGTAGCTGTCGAACCAGTGTATTGCGCTGTTTGAGAAATTCAGCTGTTTCATTTTAATTAGTAATTTATCGAAATCAACTGTGTCAAAAGCCTTGCTAAAGTCAAACAGTGTTAGGATAGTAGCTTCACATCTGTCCCTAGCATGTTTAATGTCATCAGTTACTTCGATTAATGCAGTTGCTGTACTATGGTGCTTTGGAAAGCCTGACATATTCGTCATGAACGTTATGAGTTTTGAGGTAATCTGTCAGCTGCTCATGGACGATGTATTCTAGGGCTTTAGATAGTATGCTGATCGGCATGTAGTCACCTGGTGACTTAGGGTTGTCAGTCTTGGGTATAGGTGGAATTAAACTTTGCCTCCACTCACTAGGATATGTACTACTGACAAGAGACAGGTTGAAGATGTCTGTGATAACAGGAATAATAGTGTCAACGACGATCTTAATCATGCCAATGCTCACTCCATCATATCCTACTGCCTCAGAAGAGATTCTCATAATTGCCTTGTGTACTGTGCAGGTAGTGACACGTTTCAGGAAAAACTTGTCTCTCGAGAGATTGGTAATTTGTCGCTGCGTGCCAGTTTACAGCTGTTGAGAAGAAATCGTTTAATTCTTCTGCAGACCCTTGATAAACAGCGTCAGATCTTCGCTTCCCTGTACCGAAACTGCGCAGCTTTTTCCACAGTGCAGCAGGTTTTGATATGCCGCATACGACAGAGCGGGCATGTCTGATTTTGGCATTCCTCACACTTTGCTTGGTTCTGTTTCGGAGTTTCCTATGAGCTTCGTACGCCTTGGGAGTTGGGTTACGCTTGAAGGCCCTATGTGCTGCATCACGTTTATTCATTAACTGGCGTAATGCAGGGGTGAGTCACAGCGCGGGAGCCCTCTTTACCTTGCCAGTGCGTTGAGGAGCATGTTTATCATACAGTGCAATAATTTTGCTACATAATCCCCCAATTTTTCCTTCTAAAGTCGGTTCATTGCTTATATCCTGCCAAGGGATGTCTGAGCAATCCTTTTGAAGAGCGTGATGGTTAACATTTTTTAAGTTTCTGTAGTTTACCAGGTGAGGTTTTTCTTTGGTAGTATGCATTGAGTAATTTAAGAATATCACGTCATGAAACAGAGAGTCTTGGAGCGGATGTCTGATTGGCGCCGATTATTTTATCTGGTCGCTTTGTTGCTATTATATCTATGAGTGTGTGGCTGTAAGTCGATGTTTGTGTTGCCCATAATGATTATGTGTTCGTACTTTGTCACGATTGAGGACAGGGCAGACTGAAAGAAGGACATGGCACCGACGTTTGGAGGTTTATAGACTACTCCAATTAGCAGTTTCTGATTTGATGTTTTTATTTCGAAAGACAAGAACTCTGCTTCTCCTTCACCCATTGCATCTGATGTGCATAGTATAGTATGTGTTAGATCAGAGCGAACATAGGCACCCACACCACCCCCGCGTCCTGTTTCACGATCTGCCCTTGGGAGAGAGTAACCAGCGATTCGGATAGCGTCGGAAGAAATGTTTGGTTTCAACCAAGTTTCAGAGACGAGAATAATGTTGGAACAGCAATTGGCAGAACAGGTCACAGAACTCATCGAAGTGAGACGTTAGCGACTGCGCATTCGCGTAGGCCACAAAGAGCCCGTTGCCGGAACCGGTCCATCCCATTGTGGCTGCTGTAGGACCGACGGCGCTCCGTTTACCTGCTGGCTGGAAGAGGGGCAAGAGCTGGATTTCGCGGGGAAGACATATTTACAGGTGTGTCCAAGGTCATGACTGACTCAAGCATCTGTGGACTAAAGGTGAAAAACACGCTGGAAGTATCGGAGAAGGGAGCGAAAAGAAAGATGGAAAGCGGCAGTAGTGGTTACGAAAAAGATAATAGTAGTAGTAGAAGTAGTAGTAGTGACGAAGATGAAAATAACAGACATAGAAAGGCGGTTGTAAGGAGATTCCTGTTAATGGAGAATGTTAATTCACATTTGACTGACAATATGAATATACATGAGCACTTATGATAGACAAATGAAGAAACAATATTTTTGTGAAACAGTTGACTGATTTTAAATAGAGTACTTATGGTACTTATAGAAATAAAAGAAAAAAAATTAAAAGAAAGAATAAAAATTAACTAATATTAGACAGATTACAATTTGAGACCTTGTGTCTCTCGAGATTTCGCTCAGTATTTCAGTTCGAACATGTTTTCGTCGTTTTCCTCCCTCCTTCCGTCTTGTTTACGATCCTGCCATCCTGGGTCCATACATTTTGAAGGCCGAACTTTGTGATCGCAGCGTTCTAAACTTTTAGCCTTTCGCGCGTCAGATCTTCCCTCAGGGTAACACCATTCTTGGCGAGTTTTCTTTTCTGAGCAAATACTTCAGCTCTTTTCCGGTAAGACACAAATTTAATTATTATGGGCCTGGATTTCATGGCATCTTGTATCCTGCGCCCAACACGGTGGCTTCTGTCAATATCGGCCACGTCGATCTGCACGCCAAGTTTCTCACGCACGAGGCTAATGGCCAGTTCGATGGTGTTTTCGCGATCGTTTTCAGCTACCCCGAACAAGCGCAAGCTGTTCCTTCGCTGATACTGCTCAATTTCATCGGTGGCAGCAGACATTTTAGCTTCTAGGTCGGCGGCTTTTTTCTCTTGTGCGGCCAGGGACTTTCTAAGAGACTTGATTTCGGTGCTGTTGCGCACGACAAACTCTTGCAGTTTGTCCATGAACGCGGCCGTCACAGAGTCCGTGATGGATTGGACGATTACGTCTAGCGTGTGTTTGCTGTGTTCCACAGTTTTTCCTCACAGTACAGGATCAATCAAGGGATTTCAGTACCAATTTCGTGTTCGTGAGCATACTAAATTTTGTGGTAGACCATACGTAATTCCAGCACATTATAAGGACCGTGTTAGAACAGAAATACAAACTATGCTTCACGAGGGCATTATTGAGCCTGCAGTAAGCTCATACAACAATCCATTACATGTTGTTGAGAAGAAAAATGGATCGATGAGGCTTGTCTTAGATTCGAGACAAATCAATACTACCATTATTCCTGAAACAGACAGGCCGCAAACATTACAAGAACTTCTTCAAAATTTTAATGGTGTAAAAGTGTTGTCTTCCATTGATATCAGATCCAGCTTTTATCAGATCGAACTGCATCCAGAATGTAGAAGATACACAGCTTTCCTTTGTTCCGGCGTTTGTTATCAGTTTCGGAAACATCCTGTTGGTTTGGACATTTCTTCGGCAGCATTCATTCGTGGGCAAATTCCATATCACCTGAATTCTTAAAACGTCACATCAACTTATATGTGGATGATATTCTAACAGCAGAAGACTCATGGGAACAACATAATCACATCCTCAACTGTTTTTTAATTATTTTTGCAGAATCTGGAATTACAGTTAACTTGGAAAAGTCTGACTTCGGTAGGTCAAAGTTGAGGTATTTGGGACATATTATTTCTTATGAAGTCATTCAGCCGGATCCTGAAAAGTTAGAATCAATCAGAGCCATTCCAGTTCCATCCACAAAAAAACAAATCCGAAGTTTTCTAGGTCTCGTGAATTTTTACCGTCGTTTTCTGAATATGCAAACTCTAGTTACACCAAAATTTTGTTCTCTCACTGGAAAAAATACTATTTGGCACTGGGACGAACAAGCACAGTTGGAATTCAATTCTTTGAAAGAATCGCTACTTAACACGCCAATACTAGCTCATCCAGATCTCTCACAAGATTTTTGCCTTAGCACGGATTCTTCTAAAGCGGGTCTTGGCGCCCATTTATTTCAAGAACGGACAGAAAATGACATTACTGTTCAGAAAACCTTTGATTTTGCTAGGCGAGTGCTAAAAATATCTGAAAAAATTATTCCGTTACTGAATTGGAAGCTTTAGCAATCGATTGGGCATTTCAGAAATTCCGTTTCTTTCTTTTTGGCAAGCACGTAAAGGTATACAGTGATCATCGTGCATTACAATTTCTTATATCTTCAAAATTAAATCATGACAGGTTAAAACGTTGGGCATTGTCTCTGCAAGAATTCCACTTCACAATAGTCTACATTCCCGGCAAGGAGAACATTGTTGCGGACGCATTGTCACTCGCACCGGCTGGGATTGAAGAAAGTAACACAGAAAGCAAACTAGAGAACAATTTCAGTATTTTTACATTCAGAAAGTCGCCTTTGAAAACTTCATCACCACATCTTTAAAGGACATTGCTTATGAACAAGATAAAGATCCAATTTGGAAAGACATCAAAAGTAAATGGCATGAAAAGACACACACACAGATTCGGCATTATTATCTGGTTAGGAACAACATACTGTTCAAACGGTGCACTGTTGATGACAAGCTATGGGTACTTTGCATTCCAGACGATTTCGTTAATAAGCTCATTTGGTACATTCATTTCAGCTATGCACATTTTGGTCCACGAAAATGATATCATATTCTTCGAACGACTTGTTATTTTAAAAATATGGAAAAGAGAATTCGAAGAGTCTTGTCTATTTGTAAACTTTGTCAAAAGGCGAAATCATCCACTGTCTCGCAACGTGCTCCATTGTTTCCTGTCATTCCTTCTCAATTAAAAGAATGTGCTGCTGTTGATCTCTTGGGACTGCTTGTCAGAACATGTAATGGATTTCCGTACGTTCTAGTCGCTGTTGAACTTACTTCAAAATTTGTTTCTTTCACTCCATTACGTATAGCCACTAGACGGTCTGTATCCAACGCCTTTGTTACATGAAGTTGGACACATCAGTAAAGTCATTTCAGATAACGGACCACAATTCAGATCTGCTGTTTGGTCACGCATGCTCCGTAACCATAAAATCAAATCTGTTTTTGTTTCATTGTACTCACCACATTGTAACCCGTCTGAATGGATTGTGAAAGAAATCAATAAGCTTTGCAGACTTTAATGTCACAGAAAGCATCAGCATTGGGACAGATATTTACACTTATTTCAAAACGTGCTGAATGAAATGGCTCAAGACTCCACTGCTTTACCACCTGTCCATGTACTGAGGAATAAAGAACCACCGAACAGATTCAGAGAGCTTGTACCTTTTCCGAATACATGTAAATTTCGACACAAAGACATAATTGATTTGGCTACTAAAAATATAAGTTCTGCTGCAGACAAAAGGAGAAAATTACACGGTAAAGCAAATGAAAAAAATTATATATTGGTCAGAAAGTTCTCATTAAAGCTCATTCATTGTCACATAAGAAGAAACACTTGAGTAACAAATTCTTTCTAGTTTACAATGGACCTTACAGAATCCAACGTATGCCACATGATAATTGTGTTGAAGTTGAAACTCTGCGTACTAAGAAGAGTATAGGTTTACACCACATTTCACATGTAAAACCGTTTTTTGAAATATAATCTGCTTTTTAACTTTGTCTTTGCCATAAAACATTTCACTTCACATTTCTAGTATGCTTTGTCACACTGAGAAACTGTTAACATGCAACAATGTTTTGAAGTTAAATATCCAGTCTAGAACCTGGGGAACATTTTCTAACAGAAATTATGAATGCATTGTTATAGTGAACAGACGACACAGTTTTGTTATTCGTACATTCTTGCTTATTAGTTGCACGATTACGTAACAACTATAAGGCTTACATACTTAGAACATATACTGTTAATGAGATTTTAACTAAACATTTTGGTTTAGGTGAAAAGACATTCGTTATTCAAAGTATTTTCTGTGAAATTAAAGATGACTTAGCATTTGGTTTCTTTCATAGCTACACGATTATATCACGACACTACAAGAAGAGCGATAATTTTTTGGACACTATTAGATATAAAGGATTTTGTTTCTACTGATTTGTAACGCAAATTCTTGACCTGTGAAATATTTTTATATGAGACTGTCACTGTAGCGGAAACTGCTGTCGTAAATATTTCGGTAAGAAAGTTAAGTGACAAGCTGTACGTTATGCGTCGTGGGCACACAGCTGTTCGACAGACGCCTTGAAAAAAGCCATTAGTGTGTGCCTGTCGGAGGCACAGGTGGAGAAAAAAAAGAGGCCATTATCCTCGCTATTGACATTCGTTTGTGGAAAGCATCGTAAGTACGACACCCTCAAACTTGAAAACATGATTACATTGTACAGTTCTTAATTTATAATATTTACTGAAATGAAATGATGAGAAACGTTTCATGTCTATTGTCTTGCATTACAAAATGCCTTATGGCTAGCGAATAACGTTTCACGCCTTCCTTTGCCAATTTTGTTTAATTTCTAGTTTCTAGCTGCACTGCAACATTGGTTAAAATAAAATTTTATAGATGTACTAATATAAATATTTTCTGTCTACAGATCCAGTATATAATAATAAAGTGACATACTTCCAAAGATGAGGGAGCACAAAAAGACATTTCCCTTCACAGAAACTGCATACATAACTTTCTTTTCAAGTTCTTGGTAATTTATTTCATAGAATAAGTTTTTGTGGTGCACCACTTTAATTACATAGACATTAAGATGTGAATATACATTTCCCTTATCTGCATTGTTGTCTTTAGTGTAATATTTTTTCTGCCTAAGCTTTGTCATGTTTAGATATAAGTTATTGCATTCGCTGCTGCTGTTTGCCAGGCATAGTGTTACTGAATTGACTTTGTATTACTTTGTTGCGACAGTTTTACTACGGATTTATTTTCCTGTTTGCTGCACAGTGCCTTATTTTAGTTGTAATATTGCAATTGCTTTGCCAATTTCCATTTTTTTGTCATCGCTGTTTGTGTTAATTGTTTTGTGCTGCTGCATTACCTCGTCCCTTAGTTAAGCATCTGAGCTCAGTTGATTTAAGTTAGCTTAAGAGGGGTTAGACTGTATAAGAGAATGAGTTGCGATGAATAGGAAAGAATGCATTGAGAAGCTATAAGAAACTGGTATGGCCAAAAAAGTATTTTGAAAGAGGATAGGAACAAAAAAAGTAGGGTTTATGGACAACAGTTTTAGATAGGATTTTCTTGGAAATAAATGATGAGGTAAGATAATGGAAAATAAATAATGACATAAGAAAAATGTGAACATATAAATACAAAAAGCATGCTTGGATAGAATTTTTTTGGTAAAGACAAATGTTGAAATAAGATGAAAGATCCATGGAATGAAGTTTTGGGTTGGACTGCAGTACCAAATGTTACACTGAAAACAAATCCTGTCCTTTCCTTGTGTTATCCCACTATGTGTTTGTGTACCCTTGTGTATTTATCTTCTTCTGGTCTTTATATGTTTATCTGATAAGACTTATATTGCAGAATTTTTCTAATACTCAGCTACATGAACTATGATGAGGAATACTGTTATCCTCAAATATAATTTGCATTAATAACATGTTATATACTTCTTAAAGATGTTAGACATTATTAATTCTGTTCTGTTTTAATTCTTAAGTGTGAAGTTTATGTTTCAAAAGTTATTCTGATCTTTATGTATGTACTTATTTCATAATTTTTGTAACACTGATGTGGATGTTTATTTCTATTCTTTTATAAAGCCTGTTTTACTACGAAAGTTATCTGTACTATTATGTTCTTTAATGATATATTTTGTACCTTTGTTATTGTATTTTTATGTTATAAAATTGTAATTGACACCAGTTCATCAAATTAAGTAATTTGTAAGTTACATTTCACTGCACACGTTTATGTTGGCCACAGTATATGGACAATATGTGAGAAGTAGGGACTGATAGTGTTTTCATGTGTGTTAATAATTCAGCAAGGGATTGGTTAACAGCATTGCTCATTCTAAGGACATTTCCAAAAAAATTGTGAGTTCACAAGTGGTGGTTTATGGACTTGTTATATTGTTCACAAGACTGTTAGATGGTGATTGTGCACCTGCACAGTCGCAGCAGATGGCTTCTGGCCATCTCTACAAGGACTGAAGTGGGTATTCACCTTCGATGGCTCAGCAATACCATTATTTCTACGAGGACTGCAGTGGGTCTGAACCTCTGGTGGCCCACCAATACCATAATCTCTACTAGTACTACAGTGGGTCTGCTCTGTGATGACCAACTTTCCAAAATTCTTCAAAACTTAGACTGGCTGTGCTGTGGGTTTGCTCTGTTGTGGCTCATTACCTGTCTGCATGTCTTTCCGTTGCAAGGACAACACTACTTCTTCAAGACTGCATGAAAATCCACTACTTCTGTGTGCATTTTCTTTTACTGCTCAGACATTGAGCAAAAACACTGCTATTTTACTGTGATGAACGATCATGACTGTCTTTACGGACTGTGAGAAAATGTTAGCTTTTGACTAACATTGTATCGATAAGCGTGTGCATTTCATTTCTTTGTTATGGTAATTATGAATTCTTTTTCTAATCTGTATTGGCCACTGCCCAAAACAATTTGTAAAATTTTTTGTGTGAAGCATGGGGGCTATGTAAGTAGGCTGATTAGGTTTTTTTATTGGTAACGCCACATAGCGCTCTGTATGAAAAATCACTGGCTGTGCTATGTGCAGTCAGTGGCTGGTTGGCATTGTTGTAATACTCGCCATTGTAGTGTTGGGCAGCTGGATGTTAACAGCGCGTAGCGTTGCGCAGTTGGATGTGAGCCGCCAGCAGTGGTGGACGTGGGGAGAGAGATGGCGGACTTTTGAAATTTGTAAGACTGGATGTCATGAACTGCACAGTCTTGTATAATTGTTCTAAGGGGACGTTTCAAAGAAGCTTATATCACTAAATAAAGGCAAGCCTCCTGTCCAGACTGTATACCAGTCAGGTTCCTTTCAGATTACGGTGATACAATAGCTCCATATATAGCTGTTATATACATCTGCTCGCTCAGAGAATGTTTCGTACCTAAAGAATGGAAAATTGTTCAAGTCACACCAATACGCAAAAGGGAAATAGGAGTAATCCGCTGAATCACAGGCCCATATAACTAACATCAATTTGCAAGAGGATTTAGGAACATGTAATGTATTGGAACATTGTGAAGTACCTCGAAGAAAACGATTTATTGACACATAGCATGGATTCAGAAAACATCGTTCTTGTGAAACACAAGAAGCCCTTAATGCTCAGAAAGTGGTGATTGCTATTGACAGGGGATGTCAGATTGGCTCCATATTTTTAGGTTTCCAGATCGCTTTTGCCACCGTTCCTCACTAGCGTCTTATAACCAAACTGTGTGCCTACTGAATATCGCCACAGTTGTGCGACTGGATACGTGATATCCTGTCAGAAACATCACAGTTCGTAGTAGTACACGGAAAGTCGTCTAGTAAAACAGAATAAATATGCGGCGATAGAATACAGGTAAAATGTGAATGACACCACTGAAAACGAGCCTGTTGATGTACAGAGGTCAATGGCTGTTGGCCCAAGGGTCGGCGTGAGCTGAGCCCTCTTTCTGTGAGCCACCCATTACTGGTCCTTGTGGTCACTGAAGCACCAATTTCATGTCGGATCCATGATAACGATGACAGGGGCGCTCTGATTGCCTCTCTGACGATTGGTTGGGCCTCACGTTCTGTTGTCTCTCCAGGTCGGGTGCTTCCTTCTTGATTCTGTGTTCTCCATGGCTCCCCATTCCTATCAACATCGAAATTTAGTGGCATCGCTGGTCTTCAAATGTCGAGTGATTCTTCTTTGAGCCCAACTACTCCTACTCCCCCAAATGCTGATACATTACCCAACTTTTCTGTCCAACTGAGTAGCGGAATGATATTCAGAAAGACTTCCTATCCTGGTGTCCATATATTCCCTATATACTATTTTTGTCTTTGCCTACTGCTCTTTAAATTCACAAATTCATCCATCGGCTGCCAACTGCGAATGTTTTGCATCTTTACTCCATACCTTTAGGAATAGCAGTTTGTGACCAATTCATTCTCAGCTCCCACAGTCGCTGTTGTTTTATGAAGGTCGCAACGTTGAACTGGCGTTCAAAATCTATGAACCAAGTTTTCATCTTCTCTCGGTCTCTATGTGCAAACTAGTGGTAATGATTATAAAGAATTCACCTCGTTTGTAGATAGAAACCGGATGTTAACCTAGTTTTCGGTGCGGGTAACCACCCCTACTAATGCCACGAGCTGCCTAAAGAGGCAGAAAGCCCAAAATGGCAAAATACTAGCATAAAATGTAAAATAAACGGTACGTGTCTACAATGTCTATAGCTGTACTTGGTTCAGACGTCAGAAGGGTGCTTCATCACCCCAGCAAACTTTCGGTTAAGCGCGTGTGAAGGAAGCACGCTTATGACGTTTGAGCTAGGTACAACTATTGACATGGTACACACATACCGTTTATTTTACATTTAATGCGAGTATTTTGCCATTTTGTGCGTTCTATATTAATGTTGGAGCATGCCCCATTAGGATTTAGTGTGTTCCAAAGAAGGCGTGGTTATCTGCTCCGAAACCAAGGTCAACATCCGGTTTGTATTTTCAATCGAGGCGGATTCTTTATAATCATTAAATTTTTCACGATTGCTGACGCACTGCAATGTCAAAAGTTCTCAAACTATTAGTCTTACAGATAAAATGAACAGGACCTGTTTGTAGGAAACTTCATGTAGTTAAATTCTGTACCGGAATTCGTTTTGCATGGAGTCTCAATTTGCAGGTTATTCAAGAAATATTAACAAACGTGGCCTTCAAATGCCCCTCAAAACCTCCACTCATTCCTCACTATTCAGATTTCTATTATGCTGCTTACGGTACTCCTACCGCTGCATAAGGTTCTGATATGACGCTAATTATTTATAAAATTCGACTTTTTCTGGTCTTCATTGACTGGCCATATTACGCTACTAGCTTTGTCGGGCACTACCAGAACAGCAAATGTATTTAGTTTAAGTTAAAAGTTTATAAAAGTTGTTTTTATTTCGTTACCCACACAGGCACGGTTAAACTAATAATGTTAACGAAATAGCGGACGATTTTCGGGGCGCAATAGCCCAATCAATGGGGGCCAAGAAAAGGTCGAATATTAATAATAGTAGGCATAGTCGAAAATTTGTTCATAGTGGTAGGAGGGCGAGCCAGGAATAATATACAAGAAATCCTGAGTGGTGACATGAGTGTGGGGGTGGAGGGGAATTTGAATATCACTTTTTTATGTTTTTGTTGAATATCGGAATCCGTGCCCTCTAGAGGAAATGTATCCCAGTACAAAATTTAACCATACGAAGTTTCCTTCAAAAAACGTCCTGTTCACTGTTTCTGTAGGCCTAATAGATTGTGCGTAGCAAGTGAGGGATATGAAAATTTTGTGCGTCGATTTTGAATCTAAGATATAATATAGTGGATTTCATAAAATGGCAGCGTTAAGTTTAAGGCGAGCGTAACAAACCTACATATGCATGACAGATTATGTCCATTAGGATGCACGTTATGGGAATTCTTATAATAAGTATATCAGAAATGACTGTAACATAGTGGGGAACAACAGCAGCTATAGGAAAAAAGAAGAATTTACTTTTGTTAAAGAATGACAAATATCAATTATAGGTTTAAATTGAAGAACGTGGCGACGACACAATTGAGAGAAAAAAAGCAAGTGGCAGAATATAATGATTATGGTGGAGAGTGGGTTGGTGTTTGGCCCGAGTGACTGAGAAACGAGAAGAAAGGGAGGAAAAAGTGGTAGACGTTATAAGCACTCGCTTACTGTCTCACAGCGCGAACTGGACATTTTTGTTACATATCCGGAAAAATTTTATTTAGTGGACGAAACGAAAAACTTCATTTTTTATTGAATTATGTGCTGACAAGGTGGCTAGCAGCAACAAAGAAGGAGATAGCAAATGATTTTGTTTTAAGGATAGGCACAACTCGACAATCGCTGACTGAGCCCTCGTATTACGATTACGATGAGGTGATAGACGTCGGATCTCTCATGCGAGAGGACGGTTGACCTGCTGGTGGGTGCCAACGAGTTGGTGGGTTCTACGACAGTGAGAAAAACAATTAGAGGCACTTCTTTATTTAACTTCAAGGAAGTAAAGAGCAATATCGAACACAAATAAATAACGTTTAATGAAGAGCAAAAGATTTTGGAGGTAACGCTATGTTCTCAGCGCCAGTCTGCAAAAATCTCTGGAACAAGACAGAATCAAACACATTAAATTTAGAGCCCTGCCGAGGATGGACACATCGCTGCGGATAACAAAGCTGTTTAATCGGTGTTCTATGTCGACGTCCATGCTAGCGGTCTTCCAGCGATTAGTCGTGGTCTGCTGAAAACGGTACGATGAGAGGAAGAGGCCTTGAAGTTTGCCCTCACATGTGAGAAGTGCGTAAAAGTGAATTAGTTGCTTGAAAGTCCTGATGAAGCTTTCGGCTTCTCCTTTAGAATGAGGGTGGAACCCTGTGCTAGTCATTTTGCTGATGCCATTGGCATCAGAAAACTGCTGAAATTCTGCCGATGTGATCTACGGTTCAGTGTCTGATACCACCACTTCGGGCAAGCCTTTGAACCAAAAGACTGACGTCATAACTTCGTGCACGCAGGGGAACACGGAAGATAGTGCAGCCTTTGTCGTAATGCGGAAGTGGAGCGATTTATCTAACGTCTAAAAGGACACGATCATTGGCTTTCGGGCAAAGTGCGGAGGCGTTTCCGAAACGGCAGCAGGTTTGTTATCTGTTCGTCTGTGAGTGGCAAAGTGGAGCTTCACAAAACTGGCGTTGAAGCACCTGTGCTGCGCCACAGCCCATGGACGACTGGGGTTAATGACTGCTGCAGACACGTGTACGAGCAAACAGAGGGGATACCAATAGTTTTTCCTGTACGACAGTTGTGGTAATCTAATTGCTTATGGGCCTCCACAGTAGGCGACTGGTCCATGTACGTAACCTGACTGCTCTTCAACATGCCAAAGCACACCTGCACTTCCACTGAGTGGAGACAGGAGGCATTTTCAGATGAATCACGTTTTATGTTCCATCAGATGGTTCAAATGGTTCAAATGGCTCTGAGCAATATGGGACTTAACAACTGTGGTCATCAGTCCCCTAGCACTTAGAACTACTTAAACCCAACTAACCTAAGGACATCACACACATCCATGCCCGAGGCAGGATTCGTAGCTGCGACCGTAGCAGTCGATGAAACGAAATCAGTAGTTTGTGTAACCTGAAAGTGAGTAATTTCTGGTCGGTTACTAAAAATACCTGGGATTTCTTCACCCCTACTTTAAGTCGTAGTTTTTGGAACACTGAAGAAAGATCTTTTTTCATATGACTGATATTCATTGACACATTGTCAACGTGTTTTAAGAGAATTTGTTCTTGTGAAACGCAACTATCTCTTCATTCGCAAGCAATAATGAGTGCTGTCGACGAGCGATCTCAAATTGATTCCATATTTTTAGGTTCCAAGAAGGCTCTGTTCCTCCCAAGAGGCTTCTAATCAACTGCGTGTCTATGAAGTATCACTTCAGTTACATGACTGGACTGGTGGGTTCCTGTCAAATAGGTCACAGTTCGTAGTAATCTACAGAAAATCATTGAGTAAAACAGAACTATTCCAATTCAATTTCGTTCTTTTTCTTCGGAAACGATTGTGATAACTCTATGAAGAAAACACGTCCAGTTTCGATGAAACTGATCTATTATCTGGCTTTCCCAAAAGAAGTGTTATAGTCTCTCTGCCCTCCCTAACCTATGTAACATTTTATTAGGCAATCTTTGTAGCTCTGTTAGACTGTTTGTAGAAGAAGCTATCGTTTGGCCTCTAGTGAAGTCATCAGAATATCCAAACCATTTCCTAAATAGACACTGTATCTGTATTGTGCAAAAAGTGACAATGGTCTCAGAATAGATAAACTATAAGGTCACCCAAATGAGCAAAAAAAGAAAGCCATTAAATTTCGGTTACACCAGAAATTACACAAATTTAAAAGCATAGGGAAGACATCACATGGCCTGCACTTAACCAAGATTTAGAAGTACAACATTTCTACTAAAGGGACTGCTTACAGTACCCTTTTACGTCCTTTGAAAGTCATTAAACGAATGTCGATTTCACTGCGACGAGATGTTCTCACGAAATTTCAGTCACCAATATTTTCCCTTAGTGTCAAAGTATTTTACTGTCACCTACCTACATAGGGAGAAATAACCATCTTAATAATGTATGAGAAATCAGAGTAACTACAGAAGTACGTGTATGTAAATGTTTATTTTTCCCACGCGCTGCACCAATTTCATGTGCATCAAATACTTTGCCGAATTCAAACAGTGTCGTTATTGTAGCCGCATGTTTGCCTGTGGCATATTTTAGGTTACCATGGTGCCGTGATAATTCAATTTTCTGTTGTGAATGATGAATTTACTGATGTTATTGCGTTGTATGACACATATTAAAACTACAAAACAATTCCTTTGCGCAGGAGCCATCTCTGCACAGGCGGTATGTCCCGAGGAGTGCCTAGGGCAGGCAGGAGGGCCTGCGGTTGTAGAGGACAATCTGCACTCTGGTTTGTATATTAGCACTACATATGTCTGAAAAATATAGTGAAGGAAATATTTTTTTAAATTAGTTGAGTATTCCAAAAATTATACGATTTTTATGCTCATATTCTTTTCAATTCTTCATTGCCACTTTTATACAATTAATAAGTACTGAAATTTGTTGGTGCTTGTGTTAGTTTAAAATAATTACTGCTAAGTTTTAAATATATATTCAAGGTCATATTTTTACGATGAAACATTACATATGTTAATTTGCTTTTAATCAGCGATTTTATTTTTAAGCGATGAATTTTTGTCAATCGTTACAGTTTGAGCCCGACTATTAATTAAATAAAATTTGCAGCACCTCCGAAACCTAAAGAAGTGTCCTAGAAAAAAATGTTGACACTAACTTGTGAATGTATATTTGCAAGAAAGTAAAATTCTGACATCAAAGAATACCAAAAAGTAATACGAACAACACACTTCAGTTCATTATCATATAGTTGGTAATTATTAGTGTCCGCAAATTGGTCGAAGCGGTTCGAACAAACACAGCTGCCACGTGGTATTGATTATAACATGGGTTAAATGGTTATCACAGTTAGCAATTAACACTATCAATAGCCGAATAAGTTGCACGCTTAACAGGTATTACCTGAGCCCGGTTTGTCGTAATCGTTGCTATGATTTAGTAGACACACTAGTGGAAACACACCGAACTACAACCAAACTAACTCTTAACGTGACCGCCTCTTAAAAGTAAGGCCGTTTGTCGTAAGATATCTCTTAAACTTTCGTACAAAAACCCTCTCACCTAAAGATGGCACTAACATTACCTTATCCAGCTGAACCGCAGTGACCCACATACGTTTTCCTTACTGCCACACTTCAGTATTTCACACTGAACAACGTGCAATGCGAAAACGCAATGCAGTTCTTATCGTACTGTTGGCAACAAAAGGCAACACTTAATACGCACGCACTTAACGGCGTTTAGAAAATTTCATAAAACTCATACAGCGAAACTCAGTGCTCGCTCGGACATGGATATCATGAATTCGAGTTTTCGGTGAATCCAAACAGATACATACTTGATCCAGTGACAATATAAGCAACTATGGTGGAGCTGATTACAATTAGTACATCGCCACGTGGGGTAGCCGTGCTGTCTTCGGTGCCTTGTCACGGTTGGCGCGACTCTCTCCGTCGGAGGTTCGAATCCTCCCTTTGGAATGGATGTATGTGTAGTCCTTACCGTAAGTTATTTTAAATAATATTCAGTAGTGTGTAAGCCTAGGAGCCGATAACGTCAGTAGTTAGGTCATATAGAAACTTACCACAAATTTTCTAAAATTAGTACATCCTTGCTCGGTCGCTGTTACTTAACTGTTTGAACAGAACCTTTTTCCGCCAGAATGATAAGCGTAATTGATTCCCCGTCAGTTCACTCTCT